>NC_051062.1:14842721-14980221 GCF_904848185.1 Acanthopagrus latus
TAAATAAATAAACGTTCAATGTTGACTTAAATTTATTGAATTTACTCCTTTTCTTATTGACATCCGATGAATTAAAGTGATTTCTCTGTTCAGAGACGTGAAATGTTCATAAATCAGTTCATCAACATGTTTCTAAATGAACTGCACAGTGTTTATTTACAGTGTTATGATCTTCAACTGCAACTTTCAATAAGCAGTTTGTAAAGCATTTAACTGCTTAATTTACTATATATTAGCATTTTTAAATGGTATATTATGAATATTTTAATGTTATAACAGAGAGATTCCCTAATGTGCTCTCATGTGAAATTTTTATTCTTATTTCTACAGTTTATTTAGTCTCCACTGCTCTTTTATTCACATTTTTTTAAAATATAAATTTGTTTTATTTATTACCACTGTTTAAATCGACGCTCTCCACTTGTGCATCTATAATATTACACATTTCCCCTGTTGTGGAACCAAGAAAGGATTTTTTTAAAAGAGTTTGAAGGAGTCAGACATGAACTGAGGAGGAAACAGCCTCCTCTAGTGGCCAACAGCTGCATCACAGCTCTGACTGACTGAATTAATGCACAAGAAACACTAAAACTTAATTCTACACCTCTGTGAGTGACACATTTTAAATTTATCACAATAATTACCTCAAAATGAATGAAAATAAAAATGTTATCAGCAGAAGTTTCACTGATTATTGTGAAATAACAGAATATTGTTAATAAATCATGTCAGAACAACATTCACTAACTTTTGTGGTAAATTATTAAAAACATTTTAAACATGCCACCGTCTACTTAACATGAAATAATCAGACCAAGTCATTTATCATTAAAGAATATATAACATTACTTTTTATACAAACTGAAATAATCATGTTTTAGGCTTTTTGTCTCATTACTGTTACTGTTGTAGATTAAAATATGGAATAAAATATCATATTAAATCTTTTGTTTAGTTTTTATAGTCAACAGATTCTAATTGTTCCAAATTAAATCTGATCTGGTAAAATACAAACACCTGTCCTCCATCCTGCTGCATGGTCTGATCAATAACATGTCATACTGATGTTAGTATTGATTTCTGATGTTGTTATTGTGTATTGTGGAGTAAAGAGAGAATCTGACGTGACAACTTATTGATTTTCTAAAACAAAAACACAAAAACAAACTCTGATTAAATCTGCTGGACGATTCTTCCAAACTGAACTCGTATTTTACTTTTATTTAAGGTGTAAATTCGTCCTAATTTCCTTATTTGGGTAAAAGAAATGAATAAAAGCAGCTCTGTCCTCTGTCGATCCTGAAATAAAGAGTGTTTAATGAGTATTGTTCTTTGTCTGACCCGTTTACTCTGCTGGACACGGTGACCGACCACCTGCAGCTCCAGTGCACGACAGTGAAACCAGTTAAAATGAAATGAAAATAAAACACGGAAGTTAAATCATAACTGTTAAAAAGTGATGGTATCACTTGTACCGCTGCCATATGGAAATAATCTCAACCTCCGAGCGCAAAAACAATATTGAATATCTTTTTAAAGCGTCTGCGTGAGAAATCTTTCCCCCATCTCGCCATCCGATACTGATGACTTCCACAGAGCCGCTCCGGAGACGATCCTGGGCTCCGCTCGCTCCTCGCTGTGGGAAAAACTGGGAAATCTGCCTCATTAAGGTTTTATATTCATGTACGTCAGAGAAGCTGCAGACAAAGTTCACTGCTTCAGTCCATCAGCAGGAGACCGCTGAGGTGCTCCTGAGCAAGGCAGCTGCCAACAGCTGAGGGGACGACTGTAGATCTGTTGTGTTGAGACAAAGACTTTTTACTACAATTCCCAGAATTCAACTGCTGCTTGTTCTTTTATGGTTTCTGTATTATTGTCAAACGTCTGAAGGAAAAACTGGAAATATGTTTCTGTGATCAGATCGATAAGAAAACAACTCAACACAGAAATCTGGTTGTCAGTCACACTGTTGCGTCTACGTCGTACCTACGTAGCCTGACGAGCGCCTGTGATTGGCCGTGTCGCATTTTCCATCTTAAGTGTGCAGAAGTTTCCCCAGTAAACACACCGACCTGTTCTCCTGCTGCAGTCCGTCGCTCCTCTTGGATTTTACTCCTCGTCTGTTTCACTCGGCTGCAGACGGACCGACACCAGCAGCTCGGTGGCCGCGGACACAAACATTACGCTCGTGGTGCAGATTATACATAAATCAGCCTTCCAACAAGGAGCTGCTGATCCAGTACGAACCTCGTTATGTTCCTAAAATGTTTTCAGGAACATATCGGAGAGGCTGTTTGGATGGAGGATGATGTTGTGTGTTTTTCTCCGGCAGATACGAGCCAGTTCTTCTTTCCAACAGGGAAATACTTCTTTTATTAAGGTTTAATTACAGAGTCATTAAAAAATAACTAAAACGGGGAAAGTAAAATAACATGGCAACTCAGTGCATACTATCGAAAAGTGACAATACAAATCAAACACTGTGAAGACGAGAGGTGAGGAAATGAGGAACAGTTTGTTACAGAAGACTTTTTTTTTCAGAATTTGGACTTTAGCCTCAGAACTCGTCCTCCGTATGAAGAGCTCAGTCGCTTTTTTCTGTATATTGTTCAAACATTAAGCAGCAGCTCTGCTCCTGAGCTGCAGTGTGTTCGACTCATCCTCACGTGTCAGCGCTGACGGTAAATATCATCACCTGGCGGCGTGTTGTACCTGTGTGACCCGTCTGGATCCTTCGAGGTCTAGTGTTCTGACCCGGTCCACATGTGTGCCGCCTCCGTCTCAGCTGTGACTCGTCTGCTTTAGTCTTCACTGAGTCTGTCTCGGAAAACACATGTTGGACGACCCTTTGACCTTTAATATCCGCTGAGTTTATTTGGTACGCCCCCCGTCCTCCCCCGCCTCCCCCGCCTCCCCCGCTCTGATGCGTATTAAATCAGATATGCTGAATGGAGGAACAACACCGCCCCCCTCGCCACCTCTTACTTAACCCTCAGTGACCTCAGGTTTTCCTAAGTAAATCGATTTAGACCCAATCTCCAGCGTGTTTGCTGTGACTGAGCAGGCGGCTCTATTGACCTTAATATAGAGGAGCACATTAATACCTCGGTCGGTGTTGTTTCACACGGGCGGGGCGACGACATCGATGTCACAAAAACAGGAAAGGGCTCCGTGTGAAGGAGGCTGAACAGCGCCGCTCTTTGAATCGGGTTCAAAGGCAGATGTGAGAGCGCCGGTTGGTCCTCATTAACAGGTCGACGCTGACAGGACGGCTTTGTTCTGACGGTCGATCAGAACAGCTCGGTTCTGTCAGGAGTCACAGATCTCTGTCGTCTTCTACCAAGTCACAACAACACCGTGAGTCCAGCAGCTCCACTTGTTTCACTGCATAAAAGTCGAGGTCCAGATTTGAGTCTGAGCAGGAAGATGTTATTTCATATTCATGAGGTGAGAACCAACAACACCAGAACTGTTCCTGATGGTTTCATGAATCTATCGTTGTCTCTTTCATGCCGACACTGAGGACCGTCTCATCTCAGGACGGAGTATCGGGTTCAGTCTGACCTTTAAATCCTCCGAGGGAAACAAAAGCAGCCCACGCTCTCTTTGCTTTTAGTAAATAATCGTCCTCAGAGCGAGCCGGAGCCCGTCGTGCAGTTAAGTCTCTCTAAAGATAATTACTTGAAGTCGTCAGAGGTCGTATCCATCTCTCTGTGATTGTTCCTGACGGGCTGTTTTTCTCTCAGAGAACACTTCACTCTTCTTCAATTAAAATAAATGATTGCAGTGTTTCTTTCTCCATTAACTGGCGGGGGACACGATTTTGAATCCCATGTTTGACACTAATAGTTGGACAATCTGCCCTCCGCCTCCGTCGTCCATTCATCGAAACCAGCGGCCCCAAAAGTTCCCATGCTGTGTAGGGTGCCGCTTGTATGTAAATGTGTGTGTGCTGGTGTGTGTGTGTGCGTCTGCTGGCTGCAGGCCAAGTGAAATCTGTCAGTCTCTTCCAGCCCCATCAGCCTCGGCGGCGGGACAATGAGGTGGACACAGACTCTCCTGCCGTCTCTGCCTGTCTCGCTGTCTGACTGACTGATGACACAGATTCATTCACACCCAGCAGGTCTGAGGCCGTTCATCACGCCGCACTTCTTCTTCTTCTTCTTCTTCTTCTTCTTCTTCTTCTTCTTCATGTCGTTCGTTTCTGCCGCCACCGAGGAACAGCAGCCTCAAGGTCCAGTAACAGGCTCGGCTATAGCAGCCTGGCTACAGTAGCAGCCTGGCTACAGTAGCAGCGTGGCTACAGTAGCAGCCTGGCTACATCAGCAGCCTGGCTACATTAGCAGGCTGGCTACAGTAGCAGCGTGGCTACATCAGCAGCCTGGCTACATCAGCAGCGTGGCTACAGTAGCAGCGTGGCTACATCAGCAGCCAGGCTACAGTAGCAGCTGAGCTACATTAGCAGGCTGGCTACAGTAGCAGCGTGGCTACAGTAGCAGCTGAGCTACATTAGCAGGCTGGCTACAGTAGCAGCCTGGCTACAGTAGCAGGCTGGCTACAGTAGCAGCGTGGCTACAGTAGCAGCTGAGCTACAGTAGCAGCGTGGCTACAGTAGCAGGCTGGCTACAGTAGCAGCGTGGCTACAGTAGCAGCCTGGCTACAGTAGCAGCCAGGCTACAGTAGCAGGCTGGCTACATCAGCAGCGTGGCTACAGTAGCAGCCTGGCTACAGTAGCAGCCTGGCTTCCATTTGACTGAAGACTCTGAGAACTTCCTGTCCGTGTTGAACTTGTAGCTTCATGTAGCACCTTCACCTGGCAGCTGTTCTCCTCTGGTGTTGCGTTCAGGGATCATCGATAGTTAATGTTTTGTTAGTGCACAAAACATTTCCGAAGCTTTGCCTGGGATTAATTCACTGTCAGGACTTTCTGTTTGCAGTGTGCTAATTGCTGTGTAAACTTAAAAACATGATGTTTTTAAGGCAAGTTCTGCACATAAGGACCTTTTTTTTTCCAAGGATTTCTAAGTAGATTTACGGTTTCCTAGAATGTGCAGCAGAAACTGCGAGGGGTCCCAGTTTGAGACCACTTGAAGTAAAGAGTGTGTTTTACGTTTGTTACCCTGAGCTGATTTCCCTCCTAATCCACGTTGTGACTGCCTGGCAGCGTGGCCCGCCGGGCCCAGAGATTATCCTGCATTCACAGAGTTCACAGATGCTTCAGCCTTTGACTATTTTTCTTGCTCAAGTGTCCTTGAGCACGACTCGAGCGCTCAACCTGCACAAATTGTTCTGTATGAGAGCGTCAGCCACTGAAAATGTAAATTCCACGAAGACGTCATTTTGTTGCACAAAGCTGGTGGAGCAGCCGGCTCCAACGGCCCCTGAGCCGATTCTCAGATAAGTCTCTTTGTGCAGCTGGGAGCGTGTTTTGCTCCGGAGCCCGTCCGTTCTCATGTCTGACATCATGTATGGGAGCACTTGTCTCAGCCGACTGGACGCACGTGGCCCTCTCCAAAACCCAGTGACACGCCAACAATGCATGTCAGCGTCGTCGTCGAGGACTCGCGGGCTCCACGCTGGGCAAAGCCGAGGGAAAGTCACACTCAAGTGATCTGAGAGGAGATGAATGTCAAGTGCAGAGTGGGGTCCCCTCGCGGAGGTCCCGTCACATCTGACCAGTCCCGTCGGCCCGTTCTCACTGTGGCGCTGGTTTGGTTCACATCGGGCTTTGGTGGGAGTTTTTTATGAGCTTCACCAGATGAGCCTCACATCCTTCCTCGGACATTTAACGCTCCTCTCTGTGACGAACAGTAGTCGTATTCTTGTACAATCAACAATATTTCTTTATTATTGTGTGAAAGCTTCATCCCACCATCCTCTGTGCTGCGAGGAAGTTCTGACGCTGGTGTGAAACTTTGAAAAGACTTTTTTTTTTTCCATCAGGGTTTGAGAGATGTGTGAGGAGTTTTCTTTATTCAGTTCCTTGTTGAGTACGAGACCAGAAAGACAAAGTCTGCTGAGAATAAAGGACAATTTCACCAAATTTGCAACAAGAAGGAAGCAAAATCTGCAGGAACGGAAAATTCTCAAAAAAGTCTCTCCTCACATGTGCAGAACTTGCCTTAGAAACGTCACGTTTTTAAGTTTTCTTCAGTATCACAGTGATCCAGTGATAGTTGTCTGGACATCCATGAGTTCACTGCTAACAGGAAGTGTTTACAGATAATTCGGCAAAGTTTGAATGGAGTTTTGGAGTATTTAAAATGTTTTGGGTTGTTTTTTAGTCCCCAGTACTAGTTCAGCTCACGTTTGACTTTTGTGAAACTGGAAAGAATGCATGAAAAAAATAATTTGTAGGTGTTCACAAAGATGTAAACTCAAAGAAAAACACAACAATCCATTTATTTAATCCCTTCACTATTTCCCTTCACACTGGGGCTCTAGTGTTTAAAATATATTCTCTAAATTTTAGCAGATAAAATGTGACGATCAAGCTCTTTGAAGACGTCGTTCTGGCTCTCAGATGGATTCAGACAAACTACAGATTGTGTTATTCGTTGATTAATGTGGAGATTTAATGAGAAATGAAGTCGTCACTCTGCAAACCTCCTGCAGGCTCCTGAGGGTTCGGGTCAGAACCACATGGCTGCTCAGTCCGGTCTGTTAAAACTGTGTTGTGGAGGTCAGTGTGTATGTACCTGTGTGTGTGTGTGTGTGTGTGTGTGTGTTGCCTCTGCCCGCGGTGTCGGACTCTGCTCATTTGTCACATCAGAACAGCAGTAATTGCTGCTTTGTGTTTTAATTAGATCTGTGCTCATTCAGACGGCGCCTTCCCTCTGAAACCCTTCAATCAGCAGCCATTTTGACACCGACCACGACCGCCTGACAGAAGAAGTGGGGACGCGGCGACATTATTAGCACCATTGTGCCGTCGTACCGCATGGTGTGCTGTCATTCGTCCGGACCGGGTCTGTGAATGAGGGACAGAGGGAGGGAAAGGAACCAGATTAGAGCCCAGAGATGGAGGCAGGTTTGGCCCCTTTGTGCTCCGGCGTTGGGAAACGCTCGATCCGCAGCAGCAGGGCAGCTTCCGTTCAGCCATTGTGACTTGTTGCGGGGGGTTTGTAGGAGGCTCAGGGCCCCCACAGCTACACCCGCCTGTGGATTTGGAAACACCGGGTGTCCCCGGCCTCGATTCAGCATTGTGGGCCCACACATGACATGTGGAGGGCCGTCTGACAGCAGACCACAGATACGTTCAGACGAGGACAAAAACAACCACCTAAAAACACTCACATCTCGTGTGAATCGCTGATTTCCATGTCAGGAGGCGGAGTTACAGCGAGGTGTGAAGCGTGCCGGGCCACACACCACTGTTCAGGACTGTGTTCCAACATTTGTAGGAATGAAACCACACGTCTGCATTTCAAGCCGTGTTTGTGGCGACAAGACCAGATGTTTTTTTTAACCAGACTTCAGGATGTTTTACATCTTGTAACTGAGTTAATGGTGATGAAAACAGATATTTTATTTTATATTTTTAATCTACGTTGGGGCATTTCGGTCTATTTCTTAACGAGATGTCGGGACGTTTTCAAGCCAGATGTTTTTGATGAGACTTGGTGACAATTTACAGACGTGTTGGTGGCGTCAGAACTAGATGTTTCTGATGAGACCTCAGGACATTTTCTGGCATGTTTGTGGGATCAAAACCAACCAGATGTTTTTGACGAGACTTTTTTTTCACTCTTGTTTGTCGCAACAAAACTGGATTTTTCGAGACTTTGGGACGTTTTGGAGCCAGTTTCATGGCAACACCACCAGGTATTCCTCTCCTTCTAACCTTGACCAACACTTTTGTATGAAGTCATCTTCCTGAGAGCGTCTCCATAATATCTCTCTTGGTATCTGTGGAATGAGAAAGCTGTCAGTATCGTTTTGCAGCGGTGCGTGTTGATCAGTCAGTTCTTCCCTTCATCCCGGCGGCGGCTGATTCACCATCCAGAGAAAGCAAACAGCTCCGAACCCACCAGAGTCGACTAAACCAAACAGATTCCAGGCTGATCCTGGTCTTCTTCAGGTCTGCGGCCTGTTTCCAATGTTCTGCCGTTTAGAGGAGCTTTTGTCGGACGCTGAATTAAAGTTGACCCAAGCTTTTGTTACGCCGCACAGCTCCGCTCAGGTGATTCGGCGTGACGCTCGCCGGCCTCAGCAGAGAGGACGTTTGTTTGCTCGGCTCAGGACTGAAAGTCACTGAGAGACTTGAGCTCTGAGATGAGTTCATGTTGGACCAGCAGCTGCTTCGGCCACTAGAGGTCAGTGAGCAGCTGCAGGCCGAACACAAACGCTCACAACTCAGTTTTATTGGAGCGACTTCGACCTCTCAGAGCTGCGAGCTCCACTTCAAGTGCATCCTGGGAATTTATATTAAATTCCTTCATCTCTGACGTCCCACTCTGTCTCTGTCTGAGGTTTTATTATTAAAGTAAATACGTCTATTTCAGGAGCAAATGGAGGGAAACTCTTCAGAAATGACAGATTTACAGCCACATATGAACATACCGGAGTGTATATGGTTACATATGAACCCAGACACACGTGTCAAACACGACATGTGGACTTTTGTTCAGGCGTCGTGAAAATACGTCTTTAAACACCGACATTAATGCAACAACGTGGATTAAAACCACGTTTCTCACAGACGGAACAGATTCATGTGCTGCTTTTAGTTTCTTTAGTCATTTATTTCAACTTTCCTCACAGTCAAACATGTTTTCTATCACATGAAACAACAATAATCTGTTAACAGGAAGCTGCAGTGTTTAATTAAAATGAACAAATATAACTAATGGAAGCTCATTCCTGCTAGAAAGAGAAATAATAAAGATTAGTGACCAGGATCATCGTAATTATGAGAAAACGAGTCAGAACTGAGACAAAAAGTCAAAATGATGAGCAACAAACTTCACTTCTTCAAAGAAATGTAAAATAAAATGTTGTTCCAAGTTTTCTGATGTTTTGTGTTGATATGTGCAGATGAGACATTAACTAGTTTAATCCTGAACGTGACTGTTCAGATTAACTCCACGATCTCCGTGTTTTCAGCCCTGAGCTGTCGGACGATCGGGCCGTGATGTGGCTGGTTCTGAACCGTCTTGTGGATCCTGCTGTGCAGGTGTTTGGTTCAGGCTGTGGAGGGGAAGGCAGCAGCCTTCACCCCAGGCCGCTGTCCCATGTCGGGGGAGTGTATCGCATCGCGCCGGCCTCATCCATCACTGAGCAGGAGGGATGCAGGTGTGTGTTCTCCACATCGCTCGCATTAAACATTTAGCTCAACTGTCCATCAAAACCGGCTGCCAAAGGTCAGAACTGCCTTTTAATTTCACGCCGCGAGCTCAGACTTTCATCCGGATCCGTCCTGAATGAGCAGCGTTACAAGCAGCTGACGCTGGAAAGGTCAAAGGTCAACAGGTGTAACGAAATCCCCCTGTGACCCTGCAGTGGTCCGGTCTGACACAGCGGCGTGAGGAAAGGAAACGAGAGATGAGGAGGAGGAGGAGGAGAGAGGAAACACATGATTAATGGACGCAGAGTCAGAGGCGAGCCGTGTTCTGATCCGCTGTACGAGGAGGTTCGGTCCACACGGGATGAATCTTTAATCAGCTGTTGTCAAAATTGTGATAAGTTTAAATATTAATGCGACACGATGATCTCAGAGGAGTGTAGATGCGTCTGGCTACATGCTTCAGCTCCTGGATGCGACCTGTGCAGGTGCCTCAGGTGTTGTCTCGTCTCCTCTAAAGGTCACGGGTACGATGACGGAGGCTCCATACATCTTGTCACTGTGCCCTCGGGCAGGACACCGAGCCTGCTGCTTCGCCCGTGGCGCTCCGCCTGGCGCCTGCCTTTGTCAGCTCTTGTTGGGCTGGCGGCTGATTGGCTGCCGTCAGATCAATGATATTTGCTGTCTTTGTGTTCACTGTAACATGACTGGAGGAGGAACATGAGAAGGTGTGTGTGTGTGTGTGTGTGTGTGTGTGTGTGTGTGTGTGTGTTTCTGTCCCGGTGTGTGTGTGACTGTAATTATATTTAAGTGTCAGGATTTAAGGATGAGGACACGTCGGCTGCAGGTGTGTCACCTGGATTAAAGGTGTGGGAAGATTTACTGAGCCTCTGAGTGAAGTCAGCACTCAGCAGAGACTCTGGTTCTGGTTCTGGTTCTCTGTCTCCTCTCTGGAACGTTAAGTCAGGTCCAGTCAGCAGAACAGAACAGAACAGAACCTGGAGGTCTGCTCCGGATAGAGAGAAGTTACTGAGTGTCTGAGCTCCTGTCAGTGGACGGATCCGATACAGTGAAATATAAAGTCTGAATTATGTTAAAAACAAAGAAATATGAGCTAGAAAAACGTTTATCTGATGATTCTCCTCGAGACTTCTGATCTTTTTAATCAAAGCTCGGTCGACATGAGTGTGTTTGTTCCGCTCGGATCAGTGAGCTCCACAGTCTGTGATAATAAATGGAGCTGAACTGCTGAATCATGTGTCCTGCTCTCTAAATAAAGACTTTTATATCTGCGGCTCTTCATCACAGGTTTTATTTGCCTCGGTTCTGGATCATGTGCACTTTATCTGGGACACTTGACCCTGCAGCTGTCCTGTTCGCAGCTCCGTCTCGTCTCGTTCGGCGGAAGCTTCCTCTGCATTCCTGCCTGCGAGGAGGAATCTGTCTGAAAAATGTGCTCCAATAAAGACGAGCGCACGTGTTTGTGCGCGGCATCATCCATCTGGACGTCTGCCGTCTCCGGCCGCTTGTCTGTTTCAGGGCTCCAGATGCGTCCGAGCCCGACCCATAATTCAGTGCAGGCCTCGCAGATCAAGGCATTTCCTCTGAACCCCCTCTGACATCCATCCCAACTTTCATTAGAGCCCCACACGGCTGAGAGCTCGGCGGCCGCGTGCGCCGCCGGCTGATCCCGGCGACACTCGGTGGTTCAAAGTGTGCGTGTGGTTGACATTCCTCCATCTGCGGACGAGGAAATGAGGCCGAGCCGAGAAGAGACGGGAAGAAGTACATTCCTGACCTCAGCGTGGACACACTGGGAGATAGCTGCGAGCTGAGCCTCCTGCAGAACCGACCGGGTTCTGCTGCACAGAAGAGGAACTGAACCGGTGACCCCGCCGACCTTTTCTACTCCACTGAAACCAAAACAAGATTTCTCTCCAGCAAAAAATGCACAAAATCTCCCTGTGATGAAGTGATTTATATCTGCGACTGGCTCTGTTTCACACAGATCGCCTTCAGAAATGTGAAAAATCCAACTGATGTCAGAATATTTCAGCATAAATCAACTCGTTTCAAAGAATTCTCTGTGAATCGTTTTCTCAAGAGGCCGAAATCAGACAAACACGCTGAGCTGAAGCTTCGTTCTTTAACTTTAAACTGTGCTGAGATTTCAACCAACTGAACACTCACGAAAATCCTCTGAAGCACAGAGACGAAGTAAATATCAAAGGTGAGAGAAACCAAATGACAGCTGAGAAAACTAATAAAGACACAAAACTACAAGAAAGTGCAGTGAAATAATGTGTTTGTGCAATTTCACCAAAATAAATGAATCACCGTCGTGGCAAAAGATCCCAAATATCTCAAATTAATCATAAACAATCTAAAACATCAATATTGTTAGAAATAATATAATAATAATGTTAAAAATAATGGCATGTTGAAATAGAAAAAAATGATTGGAAACAAAATTTTGAAATTCCGAAAAGCTACATTTATATTCAGAGTCATTAGTTATATGAACAGACACACTGTTAATCTAACAGGATCCTGGTCCGAGTGCTGGTCCTGGTCTGAGGGCTGGTCCTGGTCTGAGGGCTGGTCCTGGTCTCGGTGCTGGTCCTGGTCTGAGTGCTGGTCCTGGTCTGAGTGCTGGTCCTGGTCTGAATGCTGGTCCTGGTCTGAATGCTGGTCCTGGTCTCGGTGCTGGTCCTGGTCTGAATGCTGGTCCTGGTCTGAGTGCTGGTCCTGGTCTGAGTGCTGGTCCTGGTCTCGGTGCTGGTCCTGGTCTGAGTGCTGGTCCTGGTCTGAGTGCTGGTCCTGGTCTCGGTGCTGGTCCTGGTCTCGGTGCTGGTCCTGGTCTGAGTGCTGGTCCTGGTCTCGGTGCTGGTCCTGGTCTGAGTGCTGGTCCTGGTCTCGGTGCTGGTCCTGGTCTGAGTGCTGGTCCTGGTCTCGGTGCTGGTCCTGGTCTCGGTGCTGGTCCTCAGAGGATGGACCGGTACATCAGGTCCAGACTGTGGTGCTGACAGCAGCCTGCAGGGGGCAGCAGCCTCGTCCAGCTGTGTGTCTGTAGGTGTTTATGAATGAGTGGGTGAAGGTGTGTGTGTGTGTGTGTGTGTGTGTTCAGAGGAAAGGTCAGTAGGTTTCCTTTGTGTTTCCTCTCCCCTCATCTTTCTCTTCTGTTCCCACGCCGCCGCCGCCGCCTCGATGACTCACAATCACACTTTGAACTTCAGTGCCGGCCGCGGCCTCTCGTCCGCTCTCGTCCTCTCAGATTGATGCATTTGATGACAGGCGGCGCTCCGGTGCGTCTGCGACACGCCGCTCCGACATGTCATCGACGTCTGGCCGGCGGCCCGTCCCGACGCGTCGCCGAGCGTCCTGATTGGAGGGCGTGTGCGCGGGGTCTAAAGGTCACAGCGGCGTTTTTTTAGAGCGCGATAAGCTGCTGTTTGACCTTATCGCTGCTCCGGCTTAGACGGAGCTTTGTGACATATGATATGAAAGGTGGAGGGATGAAAGAGGCTCTTGAACGCCTCACACACTGAGCAGACCACAGCTACGTATACGTTACAGCGACCTCTCCGTCTGACGGGTCAGAACTTTATTTACGCTTCAGTTATTCTGTTGCTGCTTGTTGACTGAGCCGGACTGTCGGGTCCGTCTGAGGGATGACAGCACAATAAACCGGATAAACATTTATATTCCACAATATAATATTTATTCCCTCAGCAGTTAAAACTCATCTCTGCTCGTTTCTTGGAATGGGCGGATGATCCGGATCCCTCCGGCGGCTCCTTCTCAGCAGTCACAAGCCAGAAAGGTTCTGAAGAGAGAAGCGCTTGTTTCCTCGCGCCGCTCGCCTTGTTTACAGCTGCGGCTCATAAACGGATCTGTGTACTTTCCGATTGTTCCAGCTGTGCAGGCGTCAGATCTGGTTGCAGGGCGGTGCGACCTCGTGATGTGGGGAAGTATTTTGGAAAAGGCCTTCGGTCGCTGCGCTCAGAGGAACAACGGATTCCTTCTTGGTGTCTCAGTTTGGACTCGACCCTCCCACAGTAAATAAGAACCGCTTCACTGCTGCAGCCGCACACCTGGACCTTATCACCGCCCATCTGCTCCGGACCTGGAGATGTAGATACAGACAGACAGGCAGAGGCTGTTCACACTGTGATGGGTGGAGGGTTTGAATCCTCAGTTACCTGCAGTCAGCTGCTCCACTGCTCACTGACATCAGCCACACACAGATGTTTGTTCTGGAGGATCCACTGTGGCAGGAAAAACACTGGAGGTGCACCGTGTGGAGGGTTAGAGCGACGTTACACACATGAACACGGAGAGAAGATGATCAGTTCCAATCAATCAATCAATCTTGTAATAACCTGATCCGTCCCTTTATTCTGAACGGTTCTGTTCTGGACCGAGACTCATCCTCCATCCTCCAGTTTGGTGGAAACCAGTTCTGTAGTTTTTATGTAATCCTGCCGACCGACAACAAACCAACACACCGGTTTCCTGCCGACATGTAGTGATGTCGATTTGTCAGAGAAGTTATTTATCAGCACTGAAGTTAATGTTTTATTTTATGCTTCCATGTTTCGGCCGTACGAGGAGCACAGCAGCTGAACACAGAACAAACAGGAGGCCGTGATGTTCTCCTCTCCTAAAGAACAGGATCAGGGTTAAAAAGTTCACGAGGTCAAAGGTCGCTGAAGGAGAAGTGATACTAAACGCTGCGTCATGTTCAGTAAAAGAAGAAGAACCCTCCAGTAAACCCAGAAGAGCCCTGCTGCTCTGCTGCTGATGAGCATCTTAAAGCTTTACGATACCGTCAGGCAGACGCTGACGGATCGGGTTTCAGACCGGCAACCTCTCCTCGCTCCATCCTTCACGTCTGCAGAACACTCAAGTCCACGTCCAAGGCTACGTGGGGGAGTCGGGGGAGGTGGGGAGTCCAAACAAGACTCAGCGAGTAACCCGAGCCCGCTGACCTGGGCGCCGGGCCGTATCGAAGGGCCACATCAGCTCGTATCGGGGGCGGGGTTATCGGCGCTGATCTCTGGACCTCTTCCAGCCAGCTCCACCTCCACTCGACCCCACGACCTCGCCGCCGCTCTTCATGTGCCGACGCTTCTCTTTCCTGTGTGTGTGTTTGCAGAGCGCTTTGAGGAGGCCAGACGAGTGTGTGTGTGTTTGTGTGTGTTAGATAAGGACATCCAGGCAGTGTGTGTGTGTGTGTGTGTGTGTGTGTGTGTGTGTGGATGCAGATGTGTGTTATGGTGTGTGTGACGGATGCTGTATGGCGCTCTTGAGCCTTTTACCGCCCACTGATGTGTCAGCAGGAGTTTCATGGTCTTAAATACGAACTTGTGATGTGCGTATTGATTGTTTAGACTCTTAAAGGAACAGTTCACCAAAAAGATTCAGTCATTATCTCCTCCCCTCATGCTGAAGGGCAGGCAGGTGAAGTTTCATAGTCCAACTGCACTAAATAACTTATATCAATACAAAACTCCATTAAAACTTTGCAGAATTAGCTGTTAGCACTTCCTGTTAGCAGTGCACTCATGGATGTACAGACAACTGTCACTGGATCATTGTAAGACTGAAGAAAACTTAAAAACGTGACTTTTCTAAGGCAAGTTCTGCATATGTGAGGAGCGTAGTTTTTCTTAATTGATTCTGGAATTCATTCATGAGGATTTTTTTTTTATATACATATTTTATCACTCAAACAATCCCTAAAATAATTGGTAGTTGCAGCCCCACTGTTTACATTCCGTTGCTACATGCTAACTACTAACTAGCTAAAAATTTCAGCAGATAATCTTGATTCAGAGTCTGCAGAATTAGCTGTTAGCACTTCATGTTAGCTCATCAATGTTCAGACAACTATCACTGGATCGTTGTGAGACTGAATAAAACTTAAAATCGTGACTTTTCTACGGCAGGTTCAACACATGTGAGGAGCGTCTTTTTTTGGCTTGATTTTAAATGTTAAAAACAACGAAAAAACATAAAAAAGCTCCATAAAGCTCATCCACTGTTATCCCAAACTGATTTAGGATTTAAAAAAGGTGTTAGTAACGTCAGGAAGTAGTCTGAATGTTGGAAATTTGCAGTGTTTTTTGCATGTTCTCTCAGGATGCGTTTGATCATACGAGTCTATAAAAAGTTTTATAAAGTGAAGCCATTTTATTAGTAAATGTGAAGAAAACCTGTGAGATCGACCTCAGTTGTCTTAAAGTTGAGATCTGAAGCGGCACGTGAAGAGCAGGATAATAAATCTGGATCTTCCTCCCACATCCCGTCTGTTCCCATTCGTTGGTTCTGATCATTTTCAGCGGGACGTTCACCTCACATCACTTTGCTTATTTTACCCATGACCCTCCCTGACCTCCTCCTCATGCAGCAGGAGTTGGCCGGCGGAGGGCTGCCGGCGCTTCCACCGAGCCTCCCGGGAGGGCTGGCAGGGATTCACAGAGCAGCCTGTCACAATGTTGATGCTAGACGTACAAATGTTCGGCTGTGAAGTGGCTTTAAAAGGGAAACATGTGTTTGGGCCCAGGCAGAAGTGATGAGGTGGCGTGGACATGCAGATGCACTCAGCAGCTCCCCTCAGATCAGAACACCGGCGGCCCACATAAGAATGTCAAGTATTCTCTGGATTTGGTGGTTGTAAACCCGACTCTGTAAACAGGTCTCAGCAGGGCGTGTGGTACCCGGGAGCTCAGGCTGTTCAGGGCTGCATGAGGCTGATGTATGCAGGTCAGCTCAGAGCGAGGGAGGAGTTAGATCACATCCCAGTTGCAGAGATACGAGGGTCCGAACTGTGAGGGTGGATGACGAGAGAGGAAGAAGGATTAAATGTTGACGAAGGTTTTTCTTGTCCTGTTGCAGGCAAACGATTATTAAAAGCTCCATTAAAAGTTAGCAGAATTAGCTGTTAGCACTTCCTGTTAGCAGTGAACTCAATGATGTACAGACAACTCTCAGTGGATCACTGTGTAACTGAAGAAACTTTAAAAACATGACTTTTCTAAGGCAAGTTCTGCACATGTAAGGAGCGTCTTTTTGGGGACTTTTAAGTGGCATCTCCTCCCCACCAGAGGATGAAGAGTTAAGATATAATTTACCCAAAATTTATCAAATGTAATTTAATTTAATTCTCTTAATAAAAGAATAAAAGTGTCTCCTGTGTGACGAGGTGAAAAGGTCGCTCTGACCTCGTTGTGAGATCACAGTCGAGGCCACTCGTCTCTCACAACTTCCACTCGATCAAATCAACATCTCTGGAGGAGTTCAGAGTTAACGGTCTGAAGTGGGGAGGCCACCGCAGGACAATGGTTCAGCTTTGAGGTTTGGGCGTCAGGCTCTGAGTGGGGGATTAAATGAAGGGCCGGGAGCCTCGCTGGGGGTTTGAGTTGTACTCCAGAGCGCCTGGTCGCCTCTTGACCGGTGGGCAGCTGCAGCAGGCATTCCTGCTGTTACAGCCATCACCCAGCACCTCTTAAAACCGGACGGGCCGGGGCGAGCCGTGTGCCTGGGCCTCCACGTCCGTTTGGCCCGGCTCGGCGCGGAGAAGGACCGGCTTCTACCACGACTCACCCCATGGATCACTTTTAACGACGCCGCTGACAAGGTTTTAGGCCTCCTGCAATTAGAGCGCCGGGATCTGTGTAATGTGGCCGCGTCACGTTGTCAGATGTGACGTTTGAGGATTATCTGAGAGCTGAAGTGAGGACGTGCAGTCGGAGGAGAAGGTGTCCGGTCTTTCCACAGTTTGGACATTTCATTATTTCTGTGCTGCTGGACGTGTTGGTGAGTCCTGTCCTTCCTCTCTGAGGCTTCTGTTGACTGGAGAGACTTTCGAAACACGTCCTGATGACGCTGCCGGGCCTTTTTCAAGGAAGTCACCTCAGCTGCACTGACATAAGTGGAGTTACGTAACCTCTCAGGCTGAATGGACTCTTTTAGATGTTCCTGTTCACAGAAGGGTCCCTGAAGGCATCGTGGTGTTTACTGTAGATGGTGCAGATGCATCTTTACGATCCTGTAGGAAACATCTTGATCCGTCTGCCTCCACACCATGTCCTGTAACCTGATTGGTCTGTCAGTTAACACCCAACCAGGAAGTCTCACTGCATCTTCATCATCATCACCATCATCATCATCTTCTCCTTCTCTAATTCAGCCTCCTTCATCTTCAAACTTTGTCCGCTGACTTCCTTCGGTCGTGATCTCAGTGCAGTGTTAAACAGAGCGTGCACAGTCAGACAAGTTTCAGGTCTGCAGGTGTAATTTCTTATTGTTCCACCTGAATTGGCGCCTGCGAGGCTTTTTAAGGTTATTAAAAGCACCTTGTTGCTGCCGTGTAATTACAATAATCAGAGCAGCACATAATTACGACAGTGGTTTACTTTAACAGTTTCCTGAAGCTGTGAATCTGTCGTTCTCCGTCTGGATGCAGAGCAGCTGATAAAGTTTTCATGTCCGCGGCGTCTCACGGAGCGACCCGGTCGTCTTCCATCAGAGCGGTTCTGTTGGCGGACCTGTCAGACGAACGCGGTGCAGCCGAGGTGAACACACCCGATGCCAGGCTGCATAAATCAGCTGTGGGTCGCGGAGCGGCAGCAGATGGAGTCCAGCTCCATGAAGGTTTTATTAGCAGGGAACAGAACACATGTTGGACCCAGGTGGAGCTGAGGTCTGAACGAGCACATGAATATATACATTCAATATAGATATTCAAAGTGTTTCTATTTGAGGACACGTCAGAAATATACAGATCAACACACCTCTGTTGTGTGTTCCTGATGAAGTTGTTACGTTACGTTACGTGCACAGTACAGCTGCCACACCTGACAACATGTTGTGTAACGTTATGGTACGTTGTATGAATATTTATATTACATAACGATACATAATGTTACGTTACATTATGTGTTAAGTTCTGCAACAATGTTACGTCAGGGTACGTTACATATGTTACACTATGTTACGATACGTTACGGGACATTATGTTGCAACATGTTGATTTAAGCAACTGCGTGACATTACGGTCTGTTACGTTCTGCGACGGTGTTACGAAATGTTACATGATGTTACAGTTCGATAGATTCGACACGTTACGTTACAATATTCAGTTACCATTCAGTGTGAACAGTGATGCCGGAGGAGGAGAGACGATTTTAAAACAGCTCAAGTCATCGTTCCCGTCCTTAATATGTAAATGTGGCCACTTCACATTTTATTTGTTGAGTTCAGAGATTTAAGTATTTTGAATCACATGTCAGTCGTCTTTCTAATTTCATTACTGTGTCACATTAAATGCAGTTTTTCTGTCATGTTGATTGAACATAAATAAAACAATAACTTAGCGAAGTTAAATTAAATAATTATATCGGAATCAATTTACTAAAACTTCTGGTACTAACTGTGATTTTCCTCTTGAATTAATTTTAAATTTTATTGACTTAAAATGTAAATAAATTTCAGAATTACATGCCGTGAAATCCATGTTAATTTAAATCAATCATACGTCACGTTTAGATGATCTAATCAACTCAGAGATTACAATGAAAACAAGACAAGTGGGGGGAGACGCAGGGTGAGGAGGGTGAGGAGGGGAGACGCAGGGTGAGGAGGGGGAGGAGGGGAGGAGGAGGAGGAGGAGGGGAGACGCAGGGTGAGGAGGGGGAGGAGGGGGAGGAGGGTGAGGAGGAGGGGAGACGCAGGGTGAGGAGGGGGAGGAGGGGAGACGCAGGGTGAGGAGGGGGAGGAGGGGAGACGCAGGGGGAGGAGGGGGAGGAGGGGAGACGCAGGGTGAGGAGGGTGAGGAGGGGGAGGTGCCTTCTCCTTTGATGAATTCGTCCGGGGGTCAAGTTCACGAGGTTGGCGTGCGTAGAAATCCGCGAGGCTTATCTCTCTAAAGAGTCCAGTGAGACAATGCAGATAGACGAGGAGGAGGAGGAGGAGGAGGAGGAGGAGGAGGAGGAGAGGGGGGTTCTACATGTCCATCTGGTACAGAGGGAGGGAGGGAGGGGGGCAGAGAGGAAGAGGAGGAGGTGGAGGAGAAAGGAGATGAAGACGATAAGGAAGGAGAGGAGGGAGGGGAAGGTGAGAAGGAGGAGAGATAATGATCTCAGCTCTCAGCTCCTCCTCCTCAATCACAGCCGATCACATTGATCACTTCTGATCGTCTCCAGGTAATAAACACGACACCTGGACGTCATGTGATCTCAGCGGTGTAACATGATGCTAACAGGAGTGATAATGACCTCATTAAGAGAAACAGAGCAGCGACGCATCAGAGACATGAAACGTCTGCAGGAATAATCTGTGACTCATCGAAATGAGTCGGTTCTGATTCTGAAATCAAAGAATCGCCGTCTGATTTGTAAATATTTGTTGTGCGTCATCACTGGAGTGACTCTCTGCTCCTGACGGTGCAGCTGTAGTTTTGTAGATGGAGTAACCGGTTCAGATGGACCCGCCGGGCCGCGTCCTGTTCCCTGGAGTTGTGGTGGCGTCCACGTGTCACAGCATCAGGACAGGAAGCGTCTCGTCCGTTGCTCAACCGCTGGATCTTCTTCAGTGCGTCACAGTTTGTGTCGCAACTCTCTGCAGCGGTTTGTGTCGAAAAACCTGGAAGCGCTCGCACACATCGTCGAGGTGACGACTCGGTATCAGCACGCCGCCGGACCCACGTCAGCATGAAGAGCTCGTTGGACTTCTGCAAGTTCTGGTCAAATCTGATATCAGAGCTTTATTCTTTCTTTCTGCAGTGTTTGAAATAAAACACAGTCCACCTTCTCCTCCTCTGAGCCGGTCCTGAAGAATCAGTACGTCTGGACCAGAACATTTAAATCAGATCCAGTAACTGACCCGGTCGCTGCCCAGAACCCAACTTGGGATGTAAAAACCCTGAAATCATCATAATTGAGTGATTAAAGGAGGAGAAGCTTCTCTGCTGGTTCTGTCAGAGACCAGGTAGTTTCCTGCAGCTGGACCTCGGTTCTGTCACTTCGCTCTCAGATTATTATTCTCTGCTTCTGTCTTGTTGCAGCTGGACCGTCCTCGTCCTCTCCGGTTCCGTCTGGATGTGGAGTGAGGGAACATAAACAAGGTGAGGACGTCGGTGTGGGCAGGCGATCCTTTAGTGTGGAGGAGGAAACCACAGCTCAGTCTGAGGCGAACCGGGTCCAGCTGGGTCCAGCTGGGTCGCCCTCGCAGCCTTGCTGCAGACAAATTGGATCTCCTTGATCTCGCACATCGCCGCCGCCCTCTTCCTGCTCGCTCTGCGGCGGCGTGGCGTTCGACCCTCGCATTTGACCGCAGCGCTGAATGAATGACGAGGTTTTAGTTGTTTTCCAACCACATGTGGACATTTTCACTTATCAAAGCTCCAGAACACGAGTCCAGATCCCAGAGAGGTCGCAGGTGTCAGACCAAACATAGAGAGACTAGGACTCGAACATCTCGCCCAGCTTCAGCTTCGTGTCGGGTCACTGGAGCCTCAGAAGAACCAGAACCAGAACATCAAGTTTCAGACTTTGTTGAGCAACTTTTATTCTTATTTTCAGTCGTTTTGGACCAAAAAGTTTTGAGGATTTCATGAAATCACTCAAAAAACCCCTGAAATATTTTGATTGTTTCAGAAGTTCAAGTTATTCCTTCTTGGACTCGTGCTGCTGTGTTGGATGACGCGTGTACCGGGCTTCGGATCTGCTCATGTGGATCCAGAGTGTGTTCTGAGCCCACGCTGGACGAACCTCTGACGAAACTGATGTTCAATGATCGTTATTTCTGCAGCTCGTTATTTGTGAGACAATAGATAAAAGAAAAAAGATGCAAGAAGTCACAAAGCAACAAACAGCTCACAACATCTGTCTGTGACTCAGTTAATCACCAATAAATCTCAATAATTCTGTCGCACAAACAGAATGAACTCAGAGTTTATTGATCGTTTCCAGGTGACGTTCAGAAGAGGACGAGGTTCTGACTGTCGAGTCTCAGCTGACTGGATCGGAACCACATGTGGTGATTTCACTGATGCTCCATTTTATTATGTGTGAATAATCGTTCATCTTGTGGTTTTGGTTATAAATGAGCATTTGAGATGATTTCTGCACGCTGCAGTCTCATTTCCTGTTTCATCCTGAAGACGTTGCGCAGTAATCGTCTAATTATTAACACGGCTGCAGGTTCTGAGAGGCCGTCAGTCTGCTTCTCTGACAGAACTGTGATCCAGTGTGTTCGAGCTGATCGTTCATGTCAGAACCTTGAAGGGTTTTTGGGTTTTTGGGTTACAGTAGAGAAAAGGTTCAGTTCCACTTCCGGCTGGCTGAGGATACACAGAGCTCATGTGGCCCGTCGCCGCCGCAGATTCTCTGGGACTTTTGATGAGGCGGCGCTGGTTCTGATGGCGCAGCGTGCTTCCAACATGTGGCCGACTTGTGGCTTGAACTCCGCCTGAACCCCCACGGCCGCCGCGGCCCGGCATGGGAGTCATTAGCGGGTGTTCGGAGGGACGGCGAGAGGGTGTTTACGTCGCTGGCGTGCGGCTGGTGCTGAATGAAGCCGCGTCTGAACGGCCAGAGTACACGAGGGTTTGGACGACTTCAAAGACGGCCGAGATATTCTGACTTTGTTTTCCCGTCGTTTGCAGGCTGATGGCTGAACTCTGCGGCGGGAGCAGCAGCTGCAAACAAGCAGTCGGATGTTTAACGACTTCTCGAGTCTGGAGAGACTTTTATTCCACAGACTCGCAGAGGAAACCCACTTGTGAAGGACCGGGGTCTAATTCTCCTTCTGTGGGCCGACGGCAGGTTTCCACTCACGCTGGTGATAAAGCTGTCGTACATTTACATGACAGAAAATACAACACGCACAACAGCCAGCTCGTCCTCTAACTCTGAGTCGAAGATGCATTTGAAATGTAAGGTTCACGATCAAGAGGACATTAAACGTTTACAGCAGAACTTGAGTATCTTAATCTCTGGTTTCTTCACAGCAGACGGTCGTCTGAGCGCTTTAACGACTTCTTGAGTCGTGATTTGCGGTTGATTTGGTTCTGGACTTGTTGTTCCAGCTGTTCTGCAGCTGCAGATCCACTCACACCGTCTGAAGCTTCTCGTCAACGACTCGTTTCTCTTCCCGAGAAATAAATCCGAATGAGATGATGTCTTTCTCTCTCTCTCTCTCTCTGGAGAATCAAACTGTGATATTAAAAACATCCAAATAATCATTAAGGAGCTGCGATCCAGATGTGACTCGTCTTTATTACCCTGCTGGGACCAGACTTCAGGATTTATCTTCTTGTTTGTGTTTGCTGATTATTGTCAGTAAAGAACAGAACAGCCCATTTGTACTTGTTGGGTCGGTCCAGAGGTTTCAGCGGCTCGGTTGTTTTCTTCGGCCCGTCCAGCTTCCTCCCTTTTGTTTTCATTTGCACTGTTAATTGATTTAAGCTAATCAGATAATGAATCGTTTAATCCAGCAGCAGATTACAGCAGCAGCCGTCACCTCTCCGGCCAGCGGACGACTCGCTCACCTGAGGTTCTGACTGCAGGTCGTGGTTGGTTCTGGTGAGACAGTCGACAGTGGCGCTGCAGAACCTCCCAGCCTCGGTCAGGAATCAGAACCGGACTGTGACAGGAAGCCTGCAGCGATGGTCCTGTAGTGCAGACAGCTGGCACGTCTGATCCCCACAGATTGTTTAAAGCTGATTAGCACGGCGGCGCTGCTGCTGCTAACCTGTCACAGACACCACTGCCCGTGAGACGCCTTCATCGTCTTCTATCAAACCTTTAATTCTTCGTTAAAACGTCCGTCTGTAACGAGGAAACGCTGAGGAAACAGATTTAGCTCGATGTAAATACAGACTGCTGGTGATCCAGCAGCAGGAGGGAACCAGAACATCAGAACATCAGAACACTCTGGATCCTCCACACGGACGACGAAGAGCTTAACGACTTCTTCTCGTCCACGTTGAGTTTTAAAGTTTGTTCTTGACTTTTGGGAGCAGCAGGTTCTCCTCCCTCTCTGTCTCGACCCGGCCAGTCCGCCCACCTCTGGGTCCGGTTCTGATGGAGGTTTCTGCCTGTTAACGGCAGATTTTTCTCACTGCTGTTGGTAAATCATCACTTATCGTGTGGTAAAATTGGATTCTGAATGATTTTATTTGCTCTAAATCCATATTTTTGTATTTCCTGTCAGCTGGTTGCAGCTTCCAGTAATCAGTCTTAAAGTCTGAAACATAAAACATAAAATGATGTTTTCACATAGAAGAGAGCTGAACCACGAGTCACTTTAATCTGGACCTCTTTTGGTCGGAACGAGGTTCAGATGTTTGGTCTCATGTCTGTAACGTTGGTTCCGATCAGACTGAAAAGTTCTGGACTGAAGGCGGCAGGTGTGACTGGACCTACATCTTCAGTCTGACGGCTGGACGCTGATGTCCAGACACGAGACGAGGATCCTCTTGTAGCTGTGGGACGGGTTGGCCATGAAGCACAGGGTTGGTAGTTTGATCCCCGTTGATATGAATCAACGAATATCAAAGAAGCGTCCAGGTTTTGTCCGGACGCTGACCGTCAGAGGTCGGCAGCTCCACTCCCGTCTGCATGTCAGAGGTCTTCACACCAACCTGTGAAAATAAACATCCGCTTTTTTTTTTCTCGTTAAGCTGCTTTTGTGTGGCTCCACTATCGAGTGTCTGCTGGTAGAAAAGCCTGTGTGACTGATGTGTGCAGCGCCGGGCGTGTTATTGTAAAGGATTTAGAGGAGGAGGGACGAGCTGATGGAAAGTAAAGACGCTCTTTGAAGACGATGTCGTCTGAAGTCTCCGGACGTTAATGGACGCATCACTCACAGGAGAGGACGGACCAAACCTCCATCCATCAACCCAGGTTTCTAAGTGGAAACACTATTTATTGATCCTCCCACAGCACGTCTGCTTTCATTGGCCGATCAGTGCATGTTCAGTTCGATTGTTTGTGTGTTTAAACAGCAGATAGATCTCATGGGGAAGCAGACGTAAACAAGACGGAGGTTAGCGAGGTGAAGGAGTCAGGAGGAGGAGGAGGAGAGGAGGCCAGCGCAGGTTTTCTCTTCTTCTCTTCTTCAGAGAGGTGAGATTTTTCTCAGCAGTAGCATGCTAGCTAACGTTAGCCTCCAGGGCTAGTCGGCTTAGAGCGTCACTGATGTCATCATCCAGATTTTAAATGGTATCTGATGAGTCTGGGAGAAGTTCATGACATCAGCATCAAAATATCACTGCTAATTAAATCCATGCAGTTTGTTGATGAACTTTGAAGCTGTAAAACCAAAATGTTTATGACCAGACGACGGCGAGCTGTGTTCTTCAGGGACGGATTATTATGGGTTGTTGTATTGATCGTGCTGTGCTGAATACTCACCTGCTCACCTGCATTGTGACCTCTGGTGCACCAAGAGCTCTCTGTAAGAACTTGATGAGATTTAAAATCAGCTGCAAAATGCTTGAAACAAGTGTTGAACTAGTGTGTCCTGTTCAATAACTCATCTCTGAAAACGTCTTCCTGTGGTTTGTGGTCTTGTTGAGCTCTCTGGGTTCAGTTCCTCTTTGATTCAGGAAACAGACGCTCACGCTAAAAAACAACGAAGGCAGAAAAAAGCCTCGATAAAAGTTTTCTGAAGTGGTTTAAAGTGGTGTGATAATCCCGCGGCTTTGTGGTTACACAAGTCGCGTCCCGACCACATCTGAACCGTCCCGCGGACAGCTCGGCCTGTTTGGACAGCGATCGGATTACAGAGTTTGGACGTGTTCGCAGCCATCGTACGCAGTCGTGATCCCGCTGAGAGGAAGGACGAATATCAACCGAGGAATTGTTGATAATTCAGATATGGGAGGCGAGCCGAGCGCTCGCTGACCCTGCGTCGTGTTTCGTCCTCTGCTCGTGTTCAAAAAGGCCTTGAGAAAGAAAGTTTGTCCTCAAACCAAACACGGTGAAAAGGCGAGTATCTGGTGTCCTCACTTAAAAGGTGAAAATCAACCTCTGTGCCTTCAACAGAGCTGCCCATTGTCTGACGCTTTACAAAAGCCACCTTGCCTAAGATAGAGTTTAAAGCAGCCAGAGCAGATTGAGTTACCATGTATCTGCAATTCTGTTGCCAACTTTTCAATTGTGTTTCACGTCGTTTTCAGGCCGAACAAAGGCGGCTACAGTTGAACTGTAGGTTAAGAAGAGAGCGGAAGGGAGCTGCAGAGATGTACAGTGAGATATTTTCACTCCGCATTCTTCACCGCTATGAAAGTAATCTCACATCAAAGCTGCACAAAAGTGACTGGAAGGTGTGTTTGGAGACGCTGGCAGCCTCCCACCTCCCTCCCACCAACACCACCCACTAACCCTCCGAGGTGATGTGGAGCCGGACTTCAGTATCAGGTCTGCAGCAGGTCTGCAGCAGGTCTGCAGGTCTGCAGCAGGTCTGCAGCAGGTCTGCAGGTCTGCAGGAGGTCTGCAGGGCTGCAGCAGGTCTGCAGGAGGTCTGCAGGAGGTCTGCAGGGCTGCAGCAGGTCTGCAGCAGGTCTGCAGCAGGTCTGCAGGTCTGCAGGTCTGCAGCAGGTCTGCAGCAGGTCTGCAGCAGGGCTGCAGCAGGGCTGCAGCAGGGCTGCAGGAGGGCTGCAGCAGGTCTGCAGGTCTGCAGGTCTGCAGCAGGTCTGCAGGTCTGCAGCAGATCTGCAGGTCTGCAGGTCTGCAGCAGGTCTGCAGGTCTGCAGCAGGTCTGCTGTCACGATCGACTGAAGATCAGGAGCTCAATTAATGCAACAACTGAAGGTTTTTAATAGTTAAAGGTTCACACAGCAGAAGTCTTAATGCTGGAGCTCAAACTACTAAAGGAACAACGCAGCATTTAAATGTCACTTGAAGTTGTTCAGGCGTTTGAGCTCCAACAGCTCCATTATTACATCATCTGTCAGCATGATGAGTCTGATTTAGATTTCTGCTGATGTCATGATGATGTCAACACAACAAAACCACCACAAATCTGTTAATTTAGATTCACTACAGAACAAATCTGATGTCAGATTAATTGTTTTCTTGTTTTGCTGGTTTTCTCCATGAGGTTTGGTGCAGCCGGTCCGTCACTGGGTCTGACCGCTAATGCTAATCAGGACTTAGCAGGTCCCGATGAACGGATGAATTCCTCGGTAGATGATTAATCTGTGATAAGATTTTAATGGCTTAATGTTGCAGCTATTAATCTGCTGAGCAGCGTCTCTGTGCTGATTTGATCAGCAGGACCGCCGCTGGGACGCATCACTTTAATTAATCCTCCTGGTGGGTGTCGGCCTGCAGACATACGACCACGTCACCGCCCCGCCCCTCCTGGTACCGACGGCCCGGTACTGACGCAGTATTACAGCTACAGTCAGTACTTGTTCTCTCTCTGCCTTCCTTCTTCTACGTATCTCACTTTCTTTCTTTTCTTTTAGTCGCTTTATGTTTGAAAAGAGAAGTTTGTCCTTCTCGGGCCTCCGTAGATCTTAGACAGGTCCAACCAGAGACGCAGCGCTGATCCGCTCTGAGTCCAGATCCACAGTTTAGGGAACCGGCAGAGAGGATTATCTGTCCTACAGAGCCGCGAGCTGCACGTATGACAAGCACACAAACAAACAAGCAACACAGACACGTTGATCCTCCCACAGTCGGAGCCGAAGATCCACAGATTCATCTGGAGATGAAACAAACTGAGACAACTATGATTCATTATGTTACAGTAATTATTCTGGATTACAATCATAATTTTGGGTTCAATTTGTATTAATGAAATCATCATTTGGGTTCAAGTTACAAAATCAGTCATACTTTGGATCCAAATCAAGAGATTAGAGTCTTTTGTTGTTGTTGTTGTTAATTTAAATAATAATTTTGGATTGAAATCAGAATTGAAAACATTACGGTGATAATTTTGGATTAGAGACACAAGGATTAAACCTGTAATGTTGGATTGAGGTCGAAGTGATTCAGAACTGATTAAAAAAAGGTTTAAATCCACAAATGTAACATGAAAGTCTTAATTTGGGTTGAAATTATGAGATTTAAATCACAGTTTCAGATTCAAATCAAAATGTTGAAGAAGTAATTTGAGACTTAAATCATAATCTAGGATTAAAGTTAAAGATTCATGTCAAATCTGATTGAAAATGATGAAGTCAAAATTTCAGATTAACATTTTGATTCAAATAAACTACATCAAAGTCACAATCTGGATTAAAATAATTTGGGGTTGAAATCATAAAACTGTCGTCAGAGTTTCAGACTTTTGGGCTAAAACAACATAAGAAAAGTTGAAATATTGTGATTAAATCATGAAACAAAAGTCAAACTTTAGATTTAAAATCACAGTTCTGGTTTGAATTTAAACTCAGCTGGAACCAACATTTTGCTCTGAAGTCATGAATTTGGATTCAGATCTCGAGATTAAAGTCATCAGTTGGGATTTAAATCAGAATTTTGGGTTCAAATTATAAGATTAAACTCAGACTGATGAATCAGAATTTAGATCATTGAACATCATCATCATCATAAATTTGGTTTTGGATTAAAAACGGGAAAAACCAGTTTGCACCAAACCTCATGGAAAAAACAAGCAAAACAAGCAAAACAAGGACTCACATCAGATCTGATGCTTAATAAATCTGAATTAACGTCTTCATCTTTGGTCTGTTGTTGACATCATCATGACATCATCATGACATCAGCAGAAGTCAAAATGTAACATTTTTACAGCCATCAAACTGATTTTCTCTGAATTTAATTAGATAACGAAACTTCAGCTGCTCCGATCAATAACGCTGATCTGTTTCCTGTCAGTGCTGCGATCGTCTGCATCTGGATCACTGAGCAGGAAGTGTTTGACTGGTAACAACTGTGACGGCTGACGTTAAATATGAATCACCTCCATCATTGATCGAGGAGCTGCTGCTGGCTGCCGCTGACATCACATTGACTTTGTGTCAGCTTTAAGTGTGTGTGTGTGTGTGTGTGTGTGTGTGTGTGTGTGTGTTGAGATAAAGACCCCTTCGTGCAGAGCGACTCGCCTCAGGCCCAACAAAAGCCTCTAATGCAGATTTAGATTTTCAATCCTGTGCCACAGTTCTGTTGGTGCTGACAGGTCAACAAGCATCCAACAATCTGTTCGCTTTGTTTTTTCCCTCGACTTAAATCACTCGTTACCTCGGAGGGGAGGAGGAGGAGGAGGAGGTGAAAGGAGGAGGAGGAGGAGAGACGAGGTCGGAGGAAGGTGTGAAACTGAGGAGAAGAATAAATAAGGTGTTTGTGGGCAGAGGAGGAGGAAATGAGTAAAATCCTAATCACAGGTTGGAAAAGTCTGGACGCGGAGCAGAGCAGCAGGATTAGAGCTCTCTTGTTTGTTGTGGTAATTATTGCAGCCTGCAGACTGTAACTAATCCATAATGCTCCTAACGGTGCACAAGCCGCTTTTTAGGAGATCTTTAACCAACGACCGGCCGTGTTTGTCCAGCACACACAGCGTCCCGTCAGCCGGAGGACGTCCTGACTCTCCAGGTGTCCCGCCGCCATCAGCGAACCATCAGTGATGCTGACGGTGACGAGTAATCTGGCACAGATTATAGAGGACGCTGATGTTGTTCTGGACATATAGAAAAAAGACAGTGTTCCAATTTTAGTTCAATCCAGCGCCAACATTGATCTCAGGTGTCACAGTGTTGGTTTAATAACACTGCAGTTATAACTTGGAGTTAAAGTCCTGATTTTAAGCTTAAATTATATTTTTTGGGGCACAATCATGAATTCATGGTTTATAATTCATAATCTGGGTTCAAGTCAAAGCTTTAAAGTCTTACTGTGGGATTCCTCCGTGTTAAGATCCCAACATCTTGTCAAGAATATTAGTTTTATCACCACAAATATGATTTAAAAGACGTTCTGACTTCTCATCAGAACGTTCTGGCTTCGTCACCACAGGTGAGGCTGAAGATTTCCTGACTTCTCATTAAGTCTTGACTCATGAGCTCTAACACTCGACTACCTGCGCACCGAGCCGGACTTCTCCAACAGCTGCAGATGACATAGCGAAAACATTTTGAGACATTCAGGACTGTTGAAATGTTTTTTCCCAGCCCTGCTGCGGCAGGTGAGCTCCGGCTCAGGTGTGTCGCTCAGGTAGCAGCAGCCGCTGTATCGTGAGTCTGTTGTTGGAAACGTTGCAGCTAATAGCTTCAAGGCTCTCAACACTGTAAACACAGCGACATGAATCGTCTTAAGCTCAGACGAGAGCCTCTCTGCGGAGTAAAGTCTTGGCTGCCAACTGCTCTCACTTCATGATCTCACAGCCGAGCGGGAATCGCTTAAAGTTCTTGAACAGCATTAGAGCTGCTTAAGCTCCGGTCGGCCTCCACCTGAGCCGGGCTGCACCGGTCCTCCCTGCAGGTGGTGAAGATGTTTTTTAACGGACGAGTGACGATGCTTCTTTTCTCTCTCCTGACCTGAGAGCGATCTCCTGTCGGGTCCGCTGCAATGCTTAAAAATGTAGATAATCCCCTTTTTTTGTGCTTGTGGAGTTAATTTCAAAGAGCGAGCGAACTTAAACCCTCTGACCCGCTCTGGCCCGGTCCGAACACACGTTACGCAAGTCCGACTTTGCGATGTTATTTCTCCTCTTCGCTCTAACCTGAGATGCCCGAGCGTTATGAATGAAGATGAGATTACAGCATCAGTGAGCCGGCGCTCCTTAAGCTCCCCGTTTCCCTCCCTTTTCTGCTGGGACCCGAGGGGCCCCGCGGAGCCGCTGCCATTCCCACCTGGGGAGAACAATATCCGAAGATCATCTTAGTGTGCTTCCCAAAGGCTTTGGTTAACAGATGGTTCCTCAAATCCCCTGGTTTCCTCCCAGCTTGAACATGTGTTCGTGTGATCCTGCCCTAAAAAAAAAGAAGCCAGCAGAACAGGAGATGTGTTGGTCACGTCCTGACCTCCACACAGGACACCATCACAGGCCGACGCTCGCAGAATCACAAAGACTCAGACGCTGATGACAAATTTGTGATCATCCCTCGATTGTGTAACCTCAGAGGCCAGATCAAACGCGGCGGTTTCATGGTTAGTGACTTGGAAAGACCCTCGGCCGTTAAGGAAAGGGGGGCTGTCTTTTCTGAGTCCTTGACAACAAAGAAAAAGGAAACCGATGCCAGATTTGGACTCTTCCTCTGCTGCTCCTGGCTCGCCGCTCAGCTCAGAGGAGAGTCATGCATAATCACACATCACGTCCTTTGTTTGTGCGCTCAGGGTTCATAATATCATATTTTGAACTGGCTGCCAAACTCTCTCCCGCCGCCACGGCCTCCAATTATCATAATTCAAACGCCCGGCTTGGTGGAATTTGACTTTGTCTGCTCGGTTTCCCACAATCCTCTTCTGCTCTCGGGCAGGCATGCAAATGATGGCAGTGTTTGTTTGTTGCCATTGTTGTTGCTGTGTTTCCGTTTATGTTGTGTGTTCGCTGTCTAATGGCTGTCTGGCAGCAGTTTACAATGGAAAACTGTCCAACACATGAAGCCAATCAGATTACGATCTAAAGCTCAGTAACAAACTGGATCTGTCTTCACGACTTCTGTTTTCAAGACAGGGAACAAACTTTCAATCTCAATTTTCTCCAACAAGCATTAAAACCCCTTAAAGCTGAAGGTGGTGAGTTATTGTGGAGGCTTTTTTTGTTTTATTGGCAGGAAATGAAAAATGAAAGACTGTGAGAAAAAATCAAGTCTCAGCTGAAGTTTCATCAAAGTGCTCCAGTTCGACAGCTCGTCAGAATGATCAGGGTTTGTTGCAACTAACACAGCTGGAAATTTCCTGACTTCTCATCAAAAGTATTTCAATTTTGTAGCCACACAGGAGGCTGAAAATGTCCTGACAGCTCGTCAAATATACGGTTCTGTTGTTGCAAACAGCTGCAAATGTCTCAAATCAAAAGTATCGCAGTTCTGTTGCGACAAACACGGCTGGAAAAGTCCTGACTTCTCATCAGAAATATCTGGTTCTGTCACCACAAGCACAGCGACAAATGTTCCGACTGCTCATCACGATTATCCAAGTTTTCCAGAATCAGAATCAGAATCCTGTTTATTGTCCTTTTTTTAACCTTTTTATGTCTACAACAATATTCTAGCAGCATCCAAGTATTCACACAACATAAAACAGAGTGAAAAGTGAAAGGCAGTAGTCCAAAGTATAGAAAATAAACAGATAAATATGTACAGTGAGGCCGACGTTCATGTAAAGTCTTTGTAGGTCGGACGTTGTTTCAGAACCTTTGTTTGTTTCCTGTCGTGCGTCTCTTGTAGCCGTGACGACTGTGTCATCTGCAAGTTTCAACCCTTTGACACGTGACTGGAGTTTTATTAAACGCCTCTCTGACAGACAGAATTATAAACTGCGTGAGAATCGATGTCTGTCAGACCTCTTTATCGCTCGCGCTGCCTGGGAACCGGTCGAACGTCGTGTGTGTGTTTACACACATGCGTATGTGCCTAATGAGCAGTGACGAGGGACAAAACCCGGCAGGTTGTTGATGAAGACGACAGCTCCGTCAGTGAATACCAGCATTGTTCTTTAAAGGCAAAAGTTGCCATTGTGCGTCTTTCCAGGTCACTTCACCCGTGTTTACTAAAACGCTCCAGCGAGACAAAAGCTCCTGATTATTTCTCGTCATCAGTGGCTTAATGGACTAATTGTGCTCGGGGTGTTGCGGTGATAAGCCCCTCCCCCGCGTCCCTCCCGCCGTCTGCAGCCAATTATTTCATTATCAGCCACCCACGCTGCACGCCGGCCCTCACAGGTCATCCTCACTCAGACATCCACCAAAGACACCAACAGAACCAGAGCTGGACTCCTCACAGGAGAGAAAACGTCTGTGAAAAGATGAAATAAAATGAAACTGGAGCAGAAAATAATCAGACAGTTTCATTTAAATGAAGATATAAGAAATGTTTTCAGCTCCAGGTTCACTGATAAACCTGTCCAGGTTTTCCTCAGGTGGACGATATGAACACACCTCCTCCCTGCTGCTGTTATGAAGTGGACAGGTGGAGCGTGGCGCTGCTGTCAGCGCCTCCACCCGTCCCCCCGTATCTTTTATCACGGCGGCGTATGAAAAGCGATACAGCGAAGTCATCAGCGTGAAGCTCGGGACGTCGCAGGTGTTCTGTCATCCCTGACGTCTCCACACCTGCGAGGCCGCCGGGGGAGGCAGCGACGCCCTGCAGCACCTGTCAGCAGGCCGAGGCCTTTCGCTGCACCTCCAACATCCCGACAACAGCTATTGTTCGTCCCGGCCCACCTATTCAAAGCAGGGTGGGGGACCCGTCATTAATAAAAGCTCGCTGTCAGCCCTCAACGCTTCTTTAGAGGCCGGATACATAAAGGATCCGACCTACACTGACATGTCTGCACCGAGCGACGACGGAAGGAAAACACGCAGCAGTGGACACATGACGGATACTTCAAGTCCAACGTACGTGATCATGTGAGAGAAGGGTGGAGCTGACGTGGTAACACTAGCAGCCTGGTTCCACTAGCAACCTGGCTAACACTAGCAGCATGGCTAACACTAGCAGCCTGGCTAACACTAGCAGCATGGCTAACACTAGCAGCATGGCTAACACTAGCAGCCTGGCTAACCCTAGCAGGCTGGCTCCAACAGCAGCCTGGCTAACACTAGCAGCATGGCTAACACTAGCAGCCTGGTTCCACTAGCAGCCTGGCTAACACTAGCAGCATGGCTAACACTAGCAGCCTGGTTCCACTAGCAGCCTGGCTAACACTAGCAGCCTGGTTCCACTAGCAGCCTGGCTAACACTAGCAGCCTGGCTAACACTAGCAGCCTGGTTCCACTAGCAGCCTGGCTAACACTAGCAGCCTGGCTAACACTAGCAGCCTGGTTCCACTAGCAGCCTGGCTAACACTAGCAGCCTGGCTAACACTAGCAGCATGGCTAACACTAGCAGCATGGCTAACACTAGCAGCCTGGCTAATGTTAGCAGCATGGCTAACACTAGCAGCCTGGCTAACACTAGCAGCCTGGCTAACACTAGCAGCCTGGCTAACACTAGCAGCATGGCTAACACTAGCAGCCTGGCTAACGTTAGCAGCCTGGCTAACACTAGCAGCCTGGCTAACGTTAGCAGCCTGGTTACAGCTGGTAGGCACTGACACTGAACCAGCACCTGAACCACCTTGGTTGAAAGAGGTTCTAAATGTTCTACCAGGAACCTTCTGTCCTGCTTGTTTGTGTCAGTGGTGGTGCCGGCGGGCCGGAGTAGAAGCAGGAAGTGGGTCTGTGCAGCGTGAGAGATGTTTACTAAAGAACACTTTCACGGCTGCTCCTGTGATGTTATCTTGACTTATAGAATCGTGGCAGCAGAGCCCGATGAAGACGTGTTACATCCCGTCTAAACTCTGCGCCAACATGTTGCACTTGGCTCGGCTTCATGTCCACAGAGGCTGGAATTAGATTTCCCCCCGGCGCCGGCCGCACGACTCGAGCGCGGCCTTTTGTGATCATCCAAAAAGGCTTAAGCTGTCAGAAAATGTTATATCTTTAAGAGAAGTTGGCCTGCGCTCCGGTTGCTTCTTGTGAATATCCATGGCCAGTGCCAGGCAGCGGCGCGCCGGGAGTGCTGGGAGTGCATGCGCCAGTAATTAGATGCAGTTTATTGTCCGCACAGGGTCAGTGGAGTGAGATTTCGGGGGCTTTACTGCTGCTTGAGCGCGCCGATTCACTGCTGACGCTGATAGGAACCCAGCAGGGGGCCACTCCAATGACGTGAGTGTGTGTGTGTGTGTGCAGGAGTACATTAAAACACACACACACACACACACACACACACACACCCTTACACAGATACATGCATGCACACACACATTATTGTGCTCCCAGTCATGCGATGTCCCATCTCGCAGCATCACTGAATTGCGGTGTGAAGCGCAGCGGGGGGGCGGTGACATCCTCCCCACAAAGCTCTCACTGCCCACTACTGTGTGTGTGTGTGTGTGTGTGTGTGTGTGTGTGTGTGTGTTTTGAATGCTCTAAAGAAGGAAGGGACCACTCGAGTGTATGGTATGCATGTGTGTGTGTGCTTTAATGCCCCATGAATGTGCCATGAGGGAGCGTCAAGCCTGCAGACTGAGTGAATGTGTGTGTGTGTGTGTGTGTGTGTGTGTGTGTGTGTGTGTGTGTGTGTGTGTTTGTCTCTGTGTGTGTGTGTGTGTGTGTGTGTGAACACATGAAGCCCAAATGGTTCCCATGTTGATCCTGGTTGTCGCTCCTCATCCCTCAGAGCACGAGCTCGTCCGTGTCCTCAGATAGCCTCGCGGCCTGGAGGAGGATGTGGGGAAGCCGGCGGTGGCGGCGGCTGCGGCTCGCTCAGCATCTGCCAGCAGCTCTCTCCTCGCCGGGCGCTCGCCGTCGCACTCTGCAGCTCCGAGTCCTCGTTGGCAGCAGGTTAGCAGCCGCCGAGCTCGTCCAGCGGGACACTCTGGATCTGAGAGGTGCTCGTACAGCAGCGCCGGCAACATGAGGACGGGTACGGATGTGAGTCAGAATGAAGGTCAGAGCTGAGGGTCAGATATCCTGAAACAACCTGTGACGTACGCTGTCGTCCATGTTCAGTGGCGGTCAGATGGATCAACACAAAACCTGAGACCTGAACACAAGAACCAGCTGTTGTCGGTCCGGTTCCTGTCGTATTGTTGCCTCAGTGTTTCTGCAGCAGCTTCATTTTTCAGCTCCCCTCCTGTAATCTAGTTAATCTGAGTTACGTTCAGGTTACAACTGGCAGCAGGTTTAGAATTAAAAACGACCCAGATGTGAAATCACAACAGAACGTCCTGATCTTAAAGGTCCAGCAGCTTATCCACCATCGACGGCCAAGATCCAGAAGTTTATGGATCCTGTTGCTCATTGATGAGCAAATCTGAAGCAAATGAAATGTTGCAACAAAAAGTCATTTAGGAAATTAAAACACAGAGCGGTCTCAACTTCAAACAGTCAAATGAAGGTAAAGTTAAAAGCCCAAAGACTGAGAACTTCAGAGGCTGTAAAGTTGTTTCCATCATCCTTTAAACTCTTTCTGGAGAAAAAAACACCACCAGCGTTTTCACGGTTTTCCACTTCAGCTCGTTTCCATCAACTGTTTCAAGATCGTTGAGTTTCTTTAGATCCACTCAGCATGTTACAAACTGTTCGATCTCAACGCTGACGTGATGTTTACGTTCAAACTGATCAAACAGCTCCTGTACGGGAGCAGAAGGACTGCCCACGCCGAGACAGTCCAGGACGGCCTTTTGTTTTCTCGTATTGTCACTCTGCATGCACGCCTGTTTAATACATTGTCCTCCCAATCGCTTATGGAAATTGGCTCATTTTCCAAACACAAAGATGAGCTGTGCTGAGTGAAAGGAGCGCTCAGTGCCAGGACTTTTTCATCCTTTTGTCCCGCCAACAGGGGCCGAAGGAGTAACGGTGAAAGAAGTGATTTTTAAGTGCATCTCTTCGCCCCCCCTCCACCCATCTCCTCCAAACTGTCACCGCTGCATGGCTGCCAATTCTTTCTTTCTCCATCCCTCCAATAAATCAGCAGATAACAGCCGTGACCGCTGCCCATTGTTTTCCCCGGGGTAAACAGTTTAAAATGAATTTTAACTGGCCGGGCCTGGGAATACATTTCATATTATGCATGTCAGCTTTGGACAACGGAGCCTTTCGCATCCTAGAAAGAAAGAAAAATGGATAGCGGATCGGGGTGCGATGCCAAAAGAAGTCCCGGCAATCAAGTCCTCTCACCGAGCCGGCGGGCCAGACAAAAGCCTCCACACAATCCCGCGGGCGTTAGCTATGCATGCCTTCCAGTTGCCGTGGTTAGGACGGGTCGAGCCGGGGAGGCGGAGGGGGCGTACATGAGGAGCGAGGTGCGAGGCTCATCCTCTCGTCTGTGGCGGAGAGATGACTTTTATCAGTTTGACCTGAGGAAGTGGACAGGAAGTACAAGAAGACGTCTGTCTCTGACTGACTGATTTAAGATACGATGAATCAGGATTTACAGACTGTTTCCTCCACACAGTGAAATGGTTTGGATCAGTTTTTTTCCAGTTTAGACAAAAGATTTACTGACTTCTGTTCTACGTCTACAAACGTGCAAACAATCAGAAACTTCAAGTGATTTCTTCTACTTTTAATGCAGATAATCATCATGTGACCCTGAGTTCTTAATCCTGTGTAGCCCTGATGTCACAGTGATGTCACAGTGATGTCACAATGTGACGGCTGTAGAATAATGACATCATCCTCTTACAGATTGGTTCAGTAAGAGTCTCTGTGACACCTCGATTTCTCCTGATAGATGAATGTTGAATTACGGCAAAAAGGAAACAAACCAAAACAGGAAGTAGGCTTCGTTCTCCCCGGTCACCATCCACCGTGGAGGGACTGGAATAACTGTAACAGAAGAAGAAGAAGCTGCTGATGGAGGAGGAGAAGAAGAGGGAGGGAGATGGAGGCTGCTGGTGTAGCCGGGCCTGACCTGGACAGAAGAGGTCCGTCTCATGGTCCAGACCTGGACCAGCTGACCTGGGTCCTGGTTGGACTGGGACATGATGAGAGGGACCTGATCACACCTCTTCCTGTTTGTTAATAACAACAGTAACTCTTAAAGTTGAAACGCTGTCCTGATTCTTGCTGCTCTCTCTCTGCCATCGCCGACTCACATCAGTGGTTTCTGTTTGTTTGCGAGCGCGGGGTTCAGCGGCGGGTTGAGTCGCCTGCTGTGCCATTTATTTTAGTCAAATTGTACTAATTGTGCTGTTTTTGCAGCCTATATGATAATTCAGCTCTGCAGAACAATACGGCTAATAACGGGTGTAGAGGGGTCATGGGAAAAGCACAGTCTCTGCCAATTAGTGTGTGAGTGCTGGTTAACCCTGTGCTTTCCAGCAGCGAGCGCCGAGCCTCGCTCTGAACGCTGAGGCGGACGCCGAGCACAAACCTTTAGATTCAACGTCATTAGGTGAGGCCGGCGGGACAATGGCGGCTGATAAAAGCGAGGGCGTTCTGGCTGCAGTAAACTTCTAAACCCCTCGTTTGTCAGCCGTCCCATAAGAGAGATAGATTATCTATTCATTGGACTCTTTATGACTCTCTTTCATGTCGTGTTTGCCCACATTAAAGCTCAGCAATCAGCACCATGTGACGCTTCATTATAGTCTGAGGACACTTAAGAGCTTGTTGTTCTCTTTCCGGGCCGCTGCTTCCTGGATCCATTTGAACTTGTGTCGCTGTGGCGTGTTGGCGCACAAACCACGACAAATTAGTTGTTGCGTGCACGCCACTCTGAGGCCGAGCACATCTGCTGCTGTCAACAGAGCTGCAAACCTGCGCCGGCCGTCGGTTTGTGACGGGACACCGCATCCAAACACTGAAATCATCTGGTTCTGCTTCAGCACGTCTGATCAGCAGATTCTTCTGATTTCACACAAGAAGAAGAAACATGGTTTTCATCTTAGACATCCACTGTTTTCATTCATCTAAAAAGATAAGAAGATTTATGTTTGTTTCACTGACGAGGAAACACAAACAGACACAACAGCAATAAAGACGGCGGTGGGATGTGAAGGATCTCATCCAGAACTGATTCACAACTGACCGCTTCCTTCAGCCCAGCTGCCGAGCCAGAGACCACTGTTCAAGACTGTGTTTCAACATCTGTAAGAGTGAAACCGCTGGATATTTTCCAGGACGTGTTCCAGCTTCATGTATTCATGTGAGAGCGGTTTCTTTCTTGTCATTCAGGCTGTTGGACCTGTGCTCTCTCATGATAGAAGCCAAACGATCAGCTGACTTGATGTTTTGTGGATCAGCCATGTTGTTCTCCTGATGTTTTTTTCCTTGTTGTCTCGGTGTAAAATGGGTTTTAATCTTCATCAGCGGACTTCTCATCCTCCCTCTCTGCTCAGACTTCAGTCTCATTGCATCTGTTGATGTTTTACTGCTTGAATAAAACAGTAAAAAGAACAAAATTCACATTTCAGCGACAGTTAACCTCAAAATATTGTTATTTAAGACGGAGCAGATAAGGAACATCGTGCATGATTCCTGTTTTATAATCTAATTTCCACCCACAGAAAGTTCAGAACATAAGAAGTCAAACTCGCTCAGCCTTGATTCCAGTCTGCAGCTGCTCAGGAATGCTTTTATTTTGGCGGCGTGTCTGAAACAATTAAATCTGGGTGTAAAAATACCTGCAGGAAGCGGAGGTGTCTGTCCTTGAGATAACGTCCTCTCCGTCGGCCGTCACGTTCCCACGCCGCGGATGCTTTCCCTCCCATAACAAGACGGCTTCTCACAAACCGCCACTCATTCCCAAAAAACAGATTTCAAAACAAAAGAGGGAGAATGCGACCAACCGTGAATAGCTCCGGTTAACCTCGGACATGTTGGCAGCAAATGTTCCTCGAAAACTAATTTCCCGTGTGAAAAAAAGTGAATCGAGGCGTTTATCTTTTTCCAGACTCACCTCCAGTTTCTGCATCTTTTACTCCTTCTCTTTTTACAGCAGCAGCTCTGGAACACAAACCTCCACACTGTCACGTTAATGTTTGGTAAATCTCCCCCGTCTGTGGGATAAACGCTCGGAGGAAAACTGCTGTAACGGTTTGTGGTCTGGCTGAATCCTTCACGGTGGGGTCTGCTGCCAGACGTGGCTCACTTCTGGACCACGGGGCCAGAACACCGCGAGGTTCTGAAGCCGGCAGCTTCACGTTATCTTCCACTTTTTGTGTCGGCGCTGAACTCGCTGACCGCCGCCGCCTCTCGACCCCGAGCTGAAGTGGTCGAGCACAAACGTTGAGGCTAATTCAAGGTCAAACCAACGTGACCTGATAATCTCCCACCTCGCGTCCTGCAGCGGCCGAGTTTAACCGGGAGCAGAGCTTCGATCGACCTTTAACCCCGACTTTAAAATGTGAGCCTGAAAACCTGCAGGATCCTCCTCGTCTGTGGACAGATGGAAGAAACAAGCGTCTTATTAAAACTTGATGTGTTTTTAACTCGTCACAAACGGCTGGTGTGTTTGTATCGTCTGTCTGTGACGTCTGAGCAGCTTCATGTCATCAACAGAACCACAGCTAGCTGCTTCAGACACGTGAGGGGAATGTCAGATTGGATTTTTAATTGTCGTCTGTTTGTGCACATTTTCTCCCCTTTGCTTTTATGGAGCTGCTTTAATTTATTTCATGTGTTGTGTGTCGAACAAATCACTTCATAGTTTCTGTCCCGTACAAACGATTGTGATCTTTCGCTGTTTTCAGCTCGGCGTTGTGCTGACTCGGTAACAGGCCTGTAAAGAGCACATGCAGCCTGCTCCGGGTCGGGTCAGGTAAGGGCACTTTGTCTCCATTCAGCCGGGCGATAAAGGCCACCGTGTAAAAGGAGAAAGGCTATCAGATAGTTGGGGCCAGCCACCGTGGCAGAAGTCAAGCGCTTCTGAAAGGCTCCGTCTCGACGCTCTCGGCCTCAGCGTGAGAGAAACCCCCGCATCCTGACGGGGAGAGATGGCTTTTAAAAAGACCCCAGATTACAGCGTCATATAGCCTATAGTCGCCCGGAGATACACCCTTCTTTTCTTCCCCGTTTGTCTCACTTTCAATCGCTTACAACCACTTTTCCGAGCCATGCTGGGCCCTTCCATGCACAAGCTTGTCAGCTCTTCAATAGCTTTTGTCTACGCGGGGACTCAAACAAGATAGGCCGCCTTTGACTCCTTCCCCCGTCTCTCCCTGGATAAATATTTCACCTGTCACAAAGCCGAGCATGCTGGGCTCGTCGCTGGAAGAGAAACGTAAAGCAGGAGGAGATGGAGGGGAGAGAGAGGGGGGTTATTCAAGTTCAGAAAGTCCTGATTCTTCTCTTTCATCCGGAGATGTACTTGCTGCAATTTGCATAGCCTTTCATTCACGTTCTCAGCCTGAAATCTCACTGTGCTCGTGGTAATCTATTGTAAAGCCATCTCCAACTTAAAACGACTGCCTGTACAAAGCTGCCTTTTGAGCGCCAGTTCCCTAATGAGTGATGGCATAAAAGAACGGAGGCATCACTTTATTTTTCGCCCTGCATCAAACGCTTTGATATTTCAAAGCATATACATCAATAATCCTCTGCGCTCAACAACAACAACAGCGGAGGGGAAAGGAGAATAGGGGGTAAAGTGCTCCACATTCTGACTGAGGATAATACCACAGTTTGATCTGCAAAGACTCTCGCGACTCGTCCCTCTGTCTTTAAAGTTTTCCCAGGTGTCCTTGAGCCGGGTAAAGAAAGAGGTGCAGCTTCTGTGTTCAGTGCAGATTCCAGAGCACACGAGGTGAAAGCTGCCGTCACGAAGCTGCAAGAGACAGTCGGCTCGTTACTGACGAGACGTTAGTGAGATTTACCCGCTCAGAACAGCCACTGCACTATATATTCAACCACTTACGCTCACAGGATCACAGAAAACACTGCAAAACTTCATTAAAAGTTGGCTGAATTATCTGTTAGCACTTACTGTCAGCAGTGAACTCGTAGATATACAGACAACTGTCACTGAATCACTGTGAGACTGAGGAAAACTTAAAAACATGACGTTTCTAAGGCAAGTTCTGCACATGTGAGGAGCGTCTTTGTTGATTTCTCAGCAGATTTATGGACGTGTGTTTGTGTGTAAGTCACACTGAACACAGATCTGTGTGTCGTGTCTCTGTGTTGTCCAGGACCAGAATAAACATGATGCACTGCTGTCAGGTAGTTGGAGGCCGGTGGGTGATAACGATGTTGGCAGCGCTCTCCGTCCCTTCCAGCCCAGAGGCGAGCTTCATTTCATTACCAGCTTGACTGAGTTACCTGTCGCTCCACCCGTCCCTCCTGTCGACTGACCTCTGAGGACGTGTCTAAATCTGTCCTCCGCTGCTGCCTGGCCTCCTTACGTCCAAACTAACCAGACTGGGACGAGTTCGGCTCTGAAACTCGTCAAAAACTTCAACAGAACGTGATTTTTATCATATGTGTTTTCCACTAAGACCTACAGATCAGTGTTTGGATCGACTGTCATACCTTTTATTAGTTTTAGGCAAAGTTACCTTAAATAAAATCTGCTGCTTCCAAAGTCGACCCACATAGTCTTTAAGTCAAACCATGTGGCTGTTTTCAGGTGAGGACGCGTTGGACGTTTCCTCACAGGCGACCGAATGAATCACACGTTACCTTCAGACACTTTAGACTTCAGGCGGACTGAACTGATCTGTACGACAGAACCCAAAACAAAGAGATTTCTCTGTGATCTGACACATTAAACGGATCAGAAGACGCTGAAATAACATGGATGATGGATCGATCAGGACTTTGCTGTGCTGACACATATTTCCATGACTTACCAGGTAGCCTGACTTCCTCGCTCTCGTTCCTCCACACCAGCTCCTTTCATTCGGTTCATTCGGTAGTTGTGTTATCGTTCAGGTAAGCTGTTCATGAGTGTCGGGACATCGGTGACGTCGGTTGTATTTTCAGCTCACGTGCGTCTTTTCATTGACTCTGTCTGTAATCTAGATGCGTGTTTGGTCTGAATGCCGCGTTACATAATTTCTTGTGGAGCTGGAAGTCGACCGTGATGATGGTTTGATTTGAAAGAAAGTTGGAAGTCGTTTGTAGTCGACCAGAAAGCCAAGACCAGAAGTTGAGGCTTTTTATTGTCAGAAATCTGCTTCACATACCGCAGATGTTCCAAATGAAATAAATGAAATCCTGCTGCTAACTTTATTTTCTTGTTACTCCTGAACGTTTTGAAGTTTGATGAATGAGGATCTGAAATGTTTCCCAGCACCAGAGACGACCGGAGCCCAGCTGCAGCCGTGACTCACTGTTTTGTTGAACATTTTCATGCATTTCCATCTGAGTCGTTAAGCTGATGTTGTTACAGCAGCACATTCCCAGATCAGAGCCTCTAACGGCAGCAGCAGCGTCGGGGTCGCACTCTCAGCATCCTGACAATAGATCCAGACTATGATTGATGAATACTGTAAGTGCTGCGGAGCCATTCCCAAGCTCGGTGTGCTGGGATTCATTTAGCCCATTGTCTCGAGCCAGACCAGAGGCCTGTGAGAATGGGGGACCTGATTAATAATGTTTGTGAAGGACGCTCTAAAGAGGGGCTGCTCAGGTCCCTTTGCATGCTCAGAGGGACATTTAACAGCTTGAATTATACATAAATTATGTACACCCACTGCCCTGAGGTTCAGGCCCCCTCGCTGCCTGAGCAGAAACAATCCCTTTCTCCTGCTACGGCCACATACTTCAATTAAATGTGGACAAATTCACAAGAAAATGCATGTAGAGCTTCTAAAGAGGCCAAATCCAGTTTGATTTGCAGCTCCAGCATCCACACAGCAACTGTGGCCACAGTGACGCCAGAAATGTTGAATACATTGAACTTTCTGTCAAACTTTTCACAAACCGCGCTGCATTTGTCAACATGTTGGTCGTTCACAGAACCAGACGGATCCACTGAGGAGCTGCAGGTTGTTTCTGAGGATCTTTCTGTGTGAAGGCTGAAGCTCGACTGCATCGCTGGCTCTGAAAGTAACATTAAACCAGTCATGTATGAACGATCTGGACTATTTTAAGGGTTGTTGTTGGAGTAGCAGCTGAAGGAGAATGATTTGGGAAGATGTTCACACTGGAATAACTTGTTACATCGGTAGAAAACCTTTTATGGAGGTGGAAGCTGCAGTTAGCTGGTGGAACAAAACCTTGATTTTCACTTTCTTTAACCCATGACAGTGAGACTGAAAGCTAATTATCACAACACCTCTTCCTCTAACTGCAAACTTTAACCCAGCAGATGTTGAAATACTGAACTGTGATCATTAGCAAACCTCTACATTCTGCATTCACAGACTGTAAACCTACAGACTGTTTCTGAACCAAAATCTTTCTGTATTTTCTCTCTCAGATTGGCAGCAGTTTAGTTCGAGGCCTCCACGCTGACAAACAAACAGCGGTCAACCACAATCAGTCAACAGAGCAGCTCTCTGATCAGTAAGTACCCAGAAACACAGCAGAGTGGGTGTTTTCATGTGAAAGAGCCGAGCAGCCGAGGCCTGACCTCTGGTTCCCACAGTGAGGAGCTCACATTCTCCTCTCACAATCACACAACAAAACAGACGCCCACCTTTACAACATGTTGGACGACTTCTGACCTGAAAACATTCGTCATGGGTTCCCAGATCCAAAAAGCTCGTCTTAAAACATGTTTGAAAGATGATTCATTCACAACGCAGTGCAAAGAAAAGTCACAGTTTGGATATTTTAATAGTTTTGTGGGTAAAGACACGAATCATCCAACATAAAACATGTGATCAGCTGCTGCTGTGTCAAGAAAGTGAGGATGAAATTTCTCTGACAGCCGGAGTCTTTATGTTTTCTGTTTGTTTTTCACATTCTCATGAACGTGATACTTCAAGAAGACCTGGAGAGAATTTCATTTAAATTTGGTTCAAATGTAAGTCAAACAAAAGTAATTTGGAATTTCTAGTTTTTCCAAAGATTTCCAAGACAAGTGGTCACACCTCGACATTAAACCCTTCAACCCTGAACTGTAACATCCCTGAAGTTTGACATGGAGACTGTTTGTTTACTATGAACATTTCAGGATCAAGTGAAGGTCCAGCCCAGTCAGAAGGTCGGCGAACACTTTGTTACACAGCTTGCAGATTTTGTTAGATATACGTAGAAACTTGGTGGTTGAGAGTTAATGTTTTGATCGCACGTGTTGGTTTGTTGGTTGGTTGGTTGGTTGGCAGCATTAGACAGAAACTACTGAACAGATTTCCATGAAACTTGGATGGCAGATGAATCTGGACCCCGTGACCTTCTGCTGTGGATCCAGATAAAGACATGGATGCAGGAATATTCACATTTTTAACATCGTTTTCCAACAAGCAAAACAAAAGTGGGAGAAAGACTTTCCAACCTGTGAAATGGGACCATCCAAGGACCCAAACACACGGATGCATGATTAAATACTCGACCACATGGGTTGTATGAAAATAAACCCGTGAACACAGTGAACACGACCCACTGCTGAAGGACTCATATCTTACTGTTCATCAGCCAACAGATAAATGTAGAGATTTGGATTGAAAGCTGAAAAGCTCATTAAACGTTGTGGAGAACAAGGTGAAAGTCGTCCAGAAACAATGAACACAGCCCACAAATAACATCTGAAGCTGAACTTCTGGGCCAAAACTCCCATTTATTTAATGATTTAATTTGACTTGATGTGTTTGGGCTCCAGCATCTCTGCTGCAGGTGTGTAACAGGAAGACGTTCTGACTCTGCAGTGTTGAAACTCTCAGTGGGTCCAAACTGAGACGTTAAGCTGAGGATTATCTATCTGACTTCATCATCGCCCAGGTTTCGTTTGGAGAAGGTTTACGTTTCACACTCTTGTTTTCTCTGCAGTGTTGGTTATAGCTGGGAGCCTCCGTAACGCCAAGACCACCACAACTAACCCCAACAGTGCATTCGTCACGCAGCGTCGCGTTTCATACCGACGCTCATACCGGTATAATGATATCTGAGGGAAAACAAGCCGGGCTAAGAGATCTGTTAGATCTGCAGTTCTGCTTTCAGCACAGTTAAACTAACCAAGCATGTCGGCGTATTCCTCAGGTAAGCCGAGAATTATGAAAAACAAGTCTTATTTTTAAAGAGTGGAGACGTTGAACCACATCGACTCAGAGAGGCAGCTAAACATAATCCTCCGTGATGTTATCGGCTGTTTTTCTGCTCCATCCTGAACCCGAAAACACTCCGACTCGTGTTTTTCATCATGTTTTTAACTCACTGCTCCATTTTTATTCCTGCACCACATCCAGTTGAAACAGTGACGCACCGTTTGATATCGAGGTCATTCATGTTTCATTCACACAGTTATTAACTGGCCCTGTCATGATAATAGATGAATATTATAGATACAGATGGTCATCTTTGTCTTTTTGTCATTTATTTTCTATGTTTGTATAAAATGTTGTAATGGTGACGAGAATGTCAGAATCTTCTTTGGCTGACAAAACTTCACTTTAACAGAAAGAACTTTTATAGATGTATTTAAATATTTATTTTATCATCACTTCTTCCCTCCAGCACGTAGATAAGTTGTTTGTTGGTTTGTTGGTTTGTTGGTTTGTTGGTTGTTTTATTAGCTGCTGGTTTCTTGTTCATGTGGTTGGCTGGTTGGTCACTGAAGGCTGTTTCTCGATGAGTGATACTTGGATCTAGATGACAGAAAAAAAAAAACCTGCTGTATTTAGCTGGCTGGTATCGAAGGGTGAGAACAATTTCATGCAGATCCAAATAAAAATCTGGATCTATTTAAATAGATGGTTGTGTTTTTAGCGATGAGAACTGCACCTGCTCTCTGCTGAGTGCTGTTCTCATTACGAGCAGCATTTGAAGTTCAGAATTCAGCCTGACTGTAACAGCAGTGAAACAGAAACTCCTCTCTCGCCTCCGTCACCCTCTCAGAGAGAGATTAACCTCCTCAGCCTCATGCTGAGGGTGAACGAAGATCCTTTCAGATCCTTGTTTGTGCTCCGCCGTGTACCGAATCAGCGGAGGTGTGTTCAAACTGAACGCTGTGCTCACCTGTACGCCCAACAACAGCTCGCTCTCAGCACCTACAGGCTCCTTCGGCTCTGCAGAAAGAAAGAAACTGGAGCCCGGACACGCATGTGAACCCCAATGATCATGTGTGCTGCTGTCAGCACCCCAGGGCTTAGAAATGGGAACTGGACCAGAAAGGCTAAAACACAGGGAGGAGGCTGGAGGAGGGGGAGAACCACCCAGGACTGCTCCAAATCCATCACGGTGGGGAGCGCTCATGTTTGACAGTCGGATGATACCGAGGGGAGACCTTCCTCCACCTCCAGCAGGGACCGCTTGAGTCCAGACTGACTGGATGCTGTAACGAGTGCTGGCACGACATGCAGCTTCCATCAGCAGACACCTTGAGAGGAAGACGAGCGGCTCTGGGTTCAGCTTAAACTGACATTCTGGGCAAATTATCCCTTCGATCCACTCGACTCTTATCTCTTTAGACCCGTCCAGAGTCCCACAGCAGAACATCTGATATTTGGAAGGAATTATGAGGATATTTGTCAGACGCCTCTTGCAAATCTGTATGTTTTCATGTGTTTATTAAATGAGATGAAGGCAAACCTGTAACTGTGTCGTAGCAGACCTTCATCGTCATGTAGTTAACACCATGAAGTCAGCTTGGTTAGTTTCAGGAAAAGATTGTGCTCTTGTTACATAACTTAAAGTAATGAATCTCCTCCCTCCACGCTGATGAAAGTCAGCTCGTAGTCCACAAATCATTTCTGGAGCTTCACAAGCTTGTAAGACGAACGCAGGTCTGTTTTGTTCTGATGAGGACAGCCTGGTGAAAAAAAGCTTCGACTGTTAAACTTGAGATGTAACACGTGGGCCCTTTAACCTTGGAAACATTCAGGTCACGCTGACGTTGATCATTAAGAAGAAGAAGGATGATGATGACGCACACTGATGTAACACAGAAAACACCTGGAAGACTTCCTGGAGAGCAGCCGCTGGAGTTGTACCACTCGGAGATCATCCTGAAATGATGGATAGTTGTTTTTGGAATATCTCTCACCCATAAAATAAAACCTGAACGACCTTCATCGCTCGAGCAGGAGGCCAAGAAAACATATTTCATCAGGTTCCAGTAGTATTCACCTCTCATCTGACCTTCAGGTTTGCAGAGAACGTAGGAATGGTTGTAGTTTTATCACAAAAGGCACCGATGCAAACTATAATATGAAGACAACCTTAAAGCGTTTTCATGTGGAGTGTAGAAAAGCATGGAGAGATGAATAAACAGATGGTTTGTATCCATGTCACATTGCACCTGATGGCCTCCGTCCAGCCTCCGTCCAGCCTCCGTCCAGCTTCCTTCCTGCTCCTCGGAGGCTGAGTCTGATGCAGATTGACTTGACATGGCCAGAGCCTGTGGCGAGCTCCGCCGGCCTGCCAGCCCCTGGGTCGCTCTCTCAATCAGGGGACAGAGCGGGGGACAAGCGCCACGCTGCGCCGAGGAGAAAGATCCCCGAGGGCGCTGTCACCCTGCACAGCTCCCCCTCCCTGTAATCCCCCCTTCATCAACAACACCCCTCCACCCTCCTCCAAACTCCAAACCCCGCTTTGAGGGAGGCGCGGGGCTTCCCGAGCAGAGGACATTATCCTCCGCTGACAGATCATTCAGCATCTTTACCATAATGATATGAAAATCTCTTTTATTGGACATGCAAGACATTCAACCTGCTGTGTGGTTCATGGAGTTCACATTAACATCTAACGTGGCACAAAACATGGCGGTCTGCCGGCTGTGAGCGCTTATTAGAGACGGACACGACCACAGTGAGGACAGATTTATATTCACGGTGACGTCTGGGACCATAAACACCAACAGGGACGTCGTTTGTACAAAGATAATTTTAATAAATCTGCAGACAACAAGTCGCTCCAACCGTGATGCTGCTAGCCTGAAAAAATTCATGTGAAGTTAGCGGATGTAGTTGCTGCGGAAACTGTGGGACGTAAATCTGTCTTCTATATTATGTGACTAGTTGCATGAATGGCCATGAAAGTGCAGCCAAAATGTCCTGATGCTAACATGCTAGCTTGTTAGCAGCGGGCGCTAACACTAGCCACGTTTGTTGTTTACGTTCATTATGATATTATCAGGTTCATAACGTAGCTGTGCTGTGTGCTTTGTGCTAGCCCAGTTAGCACAAAGCACACAGCCTGTCGGGTCAGGGAATCTTTTCTGACTGTGTTGTGTTTGTGACGGTTCTGTCGCTAACACATCTCGCTAACTTACCAACCTCAGCAGTACGTAACATTATGTTTGGTTTCTAAGTTGAAATAAGACTTTTGGCTTCCGTGTGTTTGGGAGGACGAAGTCAGATTCACTCAGTCGTAGATTTCATTATTCTGCTTAACATGAGAGAAACGTGCTGAAGATGATGCAGGGAAGTGAAGATTACTGTCACACAAACTCTCAGCAGTTCAACAGATCCATGACTCCGTCTTCTTCTGTGGACCTCGAGTAGTTAGTAGTAGTTATTTAATAGTTCACAAGACAGAAACAAAGATTAAAAGTTGACCTCTACATAAAATGTCCCGATCAGTTTTATCAACTTGGTCAAGTTTCTGGTGTCTTTCTCCTCTCTTCCATCTTGATTTAACTCGGCCCTCGGTGGAGAAGACGAGGATTGTGGAGGACTCGTAGCGGCGAGGAGGACGGGGGGGGGGAGGAGGCGGAGCTTCATTCATCCGGCTCGAGGCCTGCCTTTGTCTCCATGGCAGGTGCTTCTAATCCTGCTGTCAGAAGAGGGCTGGACAAGATGTTTGGACAAGCCTGAGCTTAGCAGCCCCTGTTCCACCACCACCACCACCCCCACCCTGAAACATGTGATATGATCCATACCTCACAGCAGAGTCATGCCTCATTATCCTGAATGAATCCATCAGCGATCGCTCCATTCATTCAGATTCTGCATTTATTTAAACGTGGAGGAGAATCAGCTGTTCTCCGAGGCCAGGAAAACGTCAGTGTTGTCGTTTCTGTTTGGTTTTGTGCATCAGGGATTTCCAAACTTCATACAGATCTGCTGAAGATTAAAACTCTCCTCTCTGAGTTGAATAAATTATCCGACCCGTTTATTCTGTTTTAAAACTCTTTCCTTTGTTACTACCTACTAGATTCCCTGCCGTCAAACTGGTCCACAGTTGGTCACAGCAGAAAACATAAATTATGAAGTAATAATAAAGTTATAAATGTGAGTTTTTTGTGAATTACCTTCATCTTTCTGACATGGACGACATGATGTTATTGTCTGTAATCAGCTAACGTGACATTTAGTTTTTACAAGAGGAACGCGACGAGGTTTTCATATAGAAATACAAAGAGGTTGTTCAGGTTTCTGCTGTTATTCTTCCACCACGATGGAGATTAATGAAAGAAAAAGATTCATGTGATCAGAAAGAAACCGTCATCATCTCATGTTGTTCAGTGTTAAACTCATCATCCGTCTGTGAGTGGGTGCTGGGAGATAACGTCCTGTCCTCTATTGATCCTGTACTCACAGCACAGCCTTTTAAAGATGAACTGAATTAGCAGATCATGTGTGTAAGTGTGCATACGTGCGTGCATGTGTGTGTGTGTCATTGTGTTACTTGAATTATAACAGTGTGTAGCCCCGGGCCACGGCTCTCCCTGAACGGGCAAAGTCAACTCAAATTGGGTTATCGGAGACCTCGGGCTGAGCAGCCGGGCCACCAGGAATCCAAAATAAAGCAGCGGCCCCTTCTCCCCCCAAAAATAGACCACCATCGGCAGGCAGAAACCAGGTTACCGCTGAGAAAAAACTTCCCAAGGATTCTGAGTGAACTCGTCTCCTGCGCGCCTCCTCCTGACCTCCAGGATCACGTCAGTCCGCAGATTAAAGGCCGAGCTCGCCGTGTGATTTCCAACCTTATGGAGGGAACAAAGGAGGGGCGGTTTAGAGGTCGTCGCTTTGACCCCCGAGGGCAAAATCAATGGCATTATTATCACCGGGAACAACGAGATTACATTCAATCAGCCCAGATTTGAGAGGTGAAAGTGCTGGAGGAGTCGGGCTTTTCTCCAGCTGACACTCGCACAATGATGTTTCCAGTCGTCAATAGAGGAGCGGACCGGCCCGAGGGGAGGTCGAGACGGACCGAGAGAGGAAGCAGACGACTGTCCGCTGCATTCAAACACACCAGAGAAAACAAGATCTTAACCACAACCGCTTTTATCTTTTAGGATCATTAATACAGAAAGGTTAAAATCAGAATTCTTTGCTGTATGTGGACCAAGTGTTAGTGGCTGAGCTGGAGTCAGATTCAGTATGAGTCGGTCCATCTTCCCATGAAGGTTTCAGTTGGTTGGTTGATTTGAGTGAGAGAGTGAAACTTCATGATGATCCAGATAAAACTTGAGCTCTCGTAGATGTAAAAGTGTTTTACCTGGTGTTGGATCAGTGTTGATTGGATTAAAGGGGACTGCTGGGCCTGGGTGGAGGTATGCGCTCTACAGGATACCACTCCAGCCTTAAATTAGCTGTAAACAAACAGGCTCAGATGTGAACCTCAGATATGACAGATGAAAGGTTCATCTCATCACCATCATCATCATCTAAAGCTGTTCACACTGTTCAGCATGTAACAATTGATTTCCATGCATGTCCCAGTCAATATTGATTCATATCTTGATTAATGGGACGGGTCTGTGCGTGTGTGCGAGGCGTTCAGGGGGATCGGGGCGGCGGCGTGTTGGGAACTTCACTCTGTATTGAAGGCTGAGATGTGCTTGCTCAGAGCAATAAGCCATTGTTTGACTTGGCACGGCGCGGGGCACCCCAGGGTCTGTGCCATGAAAGGCTTTCTGTTAGATGCCCGAGTGCTTATTGTTGGAAAAATTGTCCCCCCAAAAAATTAGCATAGAAGAATCCAAAATGCATAATGTTCTGCAAATGACAGCTGCTTAGCTGAAACAAAGGGAGCAAAATGGCTTTTGGTTGCGCTGCACTTGTTATGGTAATGAACCCCCCTGCCTGCCTTCACGGCAGCGACATGCACATCACACTCTTTTTTTATTTTGCATTGTTGTCCTTCACTTTCTTTATCTGCACGGACCTGAGAGCAGCTCCAGGCTCACGTCAGACATTTTAAACTCTTGTTTTAGAGCCGTGAATCACGACCTGTTCCGCTCAGGCTGAGAAAAAGAAAAACCAGCTATAGAAATATTCAAAAAGAGCTTCTTCCCACGTAGTCAAAGTCAAGTTTATTTTGTCATAAACAAGTTTCTGGACAGTGAAGTTCCTCTTTTCGCTTCGTCTTCCATGAAACACGAGGCACTCATTTAAAAACAGCACAAAAACATTAAATCAGCAGAAGAAGAAAGCTGACAGTCTCAACATGTTCGACGCTGCGTCCTGTAAACTAAAGTTGACTTCCTGAGAAAGAAGCTGCTCCTCTGAGAAAAGCTCCCAGCTCCTCTCTCTGGTATTTAGTATGCTAATGTATTCTCTCTGCTAATTCAGTGCCGGGCCGAGAAACAAAAAAAGTGAGCAGTGAAAAGGATCGGGTTTCAGCGGCGCTGCGCAGAGCCTAATGACCGGCAGATTAATCATGGGACACGTGGAGCCGAGCCGCCGTGAGCGCCGCTGTCAGGACGGAGACTTCCTGCTCGACCTGCAGCACGCCGCCTCGCTCACGTCTCAACCGTCCCGCGAGGAGACACGATGACTTACTGCCAGCTGAGAGTTTACAAAGATATGAAGCCTAAAAGACGTCGTTCAGAAACTGAAGATGTTTGATTAACGTCCAACAGTCAAAACACACCTGGAGCTGAAAGGAGCAGTTCACCTCCTCCTCCTGAGGATATAAAGTCCTCCTCTCCTCCTCCTGAGGATATAAAGTCCTCCTCTCCTCCTCCTGAGGATATAAAGTCCTCCTCTCCTCCTCCTGAGGATATAAAGTCCTCCTCTCCTCCTCCTGAGGATATAAAGTCCTCCTTTCCTCCTCCTGATGATATAAAGTGCTCCTCTCCTCCTCCTGAGGATATAAAGTCCTCCTCTCCTCCTCCTGAGGATATAAAGTCCTCCTCTCCTCCTCCTGAGGATATAAAGGCCTCCTCTCCTCCTCCTGATGATATAAAGTCCTCCTCTCCTCCTGAGGATATAAAGTCCTCCTCTCCTCCTCCTGAGGATATAAAGTCCTCCTCTCCTCCTCCTGAGGATATAAAGTCCTCCTCTCCTCCTCCTGAGGATATAAAGTCCTCCTCTCCTCCTGAGGATATAAAGTCCTCCTCTCCTCCTCCTGAGGATATAAAGTCCTCCTCTCCTCCTCCTGATGATATAAAGTCCTCCTCTCCTCCTCCTGAGGATATAAAGGCCTCCTCTCCTCCTCCTGATGATATAAAGTCCTCCTCTCCTCCTGAGGATATAAAGTCCTCCTCTCCTCCTCCTGAGGATATAAAGTCCTCCTCTCCTCCTCCTGAGGATATAAAGTCCTCCTCTCCTCCTCCTGATGATATAAAGTCCTCCTCTCCTCCTCCTGAGGATATAAAGGCCTCCTCTCCTCCTCCTGATGATATAAAGTCCTCCTCTCCTCCTCCTGATGATATAAAGTCCTCCTCTCCTCCTGAGGATATAAAGTCCTCCTCTCCTCCTCCTGAGGATATAAAGTCCTCCTCTCCTCCTCCTGATGATATAAAGTGCTCCTCTCCTCCTCCTGAGGATATAAAGTCCTCCTCTCCTCCTCCTGAGGATATAAAGGCCTCCTCTCCTCCTCCTGATGATATAAAGTCCTCCTCTCCTCCTGAGGATATAAAGTCCTCCTCTCCTCCTCCTGAGGATATAAAGTCCTCCTCTCCTCCTCCTGAGGATATAAAGTGCTCCTCTCCTCCTCCTGAGGATATAAAGTCCTCCTCTCCTCCTCCTGATGATATAAAGTGCTCCTCTCCTCCTCCTGAGGATATAAAGTCCTCCTCTCCTCCTCCTGAGGATATAAAGTCCTCCTCTCCTCCTGATGATATAAAGTCCTCCTCTCCTCCTCCTGAGGATATAAAGTCCTCTCCTCCTCCTGAGGATATAAAGTCCTCCTCTCCTCCTGAGGATATAAAGTGCTCCTCTCCTCCTCCTGAGGATATAAAGTCCTCCTCTCCTCCTCCTGATGATATAAAGTCCTCCTCTCTTCCTCCTGAGGATATAAAGTCCTCCTCAGTCTACAGTTTGATGAAGTTGGATCTTTGGGCTCTTCAGATTTATGTTTGACTTCACGAAACTTCTGTATTACAGTCTGAACGTGTGAACTGACTTGAAGAAGAAGAAGCTACCCAGTGGCATTCTGGGAAATGTAGGCTCCAGTGTCAGCTGGGTGGAGTTTTCTCTGCCTCTGCTGCTTCTATTCACCTTTTTCCCTTTAAATCCGTGTGGCGGTGGTGCAGAAACATTTGTGAAGTGAAGCAGTAAATGTGCGGAGTGCTGCTTCCAGAGCGGGGAGAATATTTCAGCCTGCTTCTAATTGAAGTCGACGGCTTTGAAGACTTTCTATAAATGACGAGTTTAGGGCAGAAATCCTGCCAGTGTGGCTGGTGAAGGAGCGGCTTGTATTCAGCTGCTGACTGGTGGTGTTTCCTCCCTCCATAAATCCTCACCGGGCCTGGAGACGATGTGGAGACACTCCTCCAGCTGACGGAGGTTCGGCTCTCCTGACGGCTCAGTTTCTGCCACGTTCACATGGTGTCTCGGTGCCACCTCGGCCTGTTGCTCGGCGCTGAAAGAGATGGGCAGCGCTCGCCTCTGGCTCTTTGAAAATTAAGCTGCCGTAGCACGCCCATCGGCCCATTGTGCTCCGAGCGGGGAGCCAGGCGCTTGGTATTCCCGGCACAGAGCGCCTCTAAACTTTGGCCTTCGCTGTGTGCATTAGGAACCCGGCCCACTGCCATTCCAATTCTCTCCCTCGCCTTTCCAACTCAATCTCGCACCGTGCCCTCGCCGCCCGCCCCTCCTCCCCCGAAACCATCCGCCTGTTTACTGGCCATCACCCCGGAGGACATCTTGTTCCACTTATTCTGAGATATGGGAACGTTCCAGCGTCCTGAAACGTCTCAACGACCACATGTGACCCGAGCAGCAGAGACGCATCTGGAGGCGTCGCCGCCGCCGCCGCCGCCACCGCTGCTGCTTCCCTCGTGTCACGGAGAGAAGAAAAGCTGCTTGTGTTTGTGTTGAGTTCAAAGACGGCGAGCAGAGAGGCGTCTCACCTGTTCTCTGCTCAAACGCTTCCTTTCATATGAGCGCTGCAGCTGGTTTGTGTCCTCGCTCTCAGGCCTGATTAGAAGGCTGCGGAGGAGAGGAGCGTCACCTCTGATGTGATTTATTCCCTCGACACCACATCTCGTCCAGAGTGTTTGGACTGGAGCTCTGCGGCCCGGCGGCCTCGTGTTTGTGCTGCAGCTCGTTCTGAAGACAAACTTCTGATCGCTGGGGAAGAAAAAACATGTCAGAGCGGCTGAAACAAATAAAGGCTTCGGTTTCAAACTGCAGCTGAGTCTCTGAAAGCTGTTTATGGTTCACAATCTCTCAAATGTAAAAAGATATTTAACAGCCTGTCAAACAGTTCAAAACACTCTGCGTCTCATTCCAGTTCAAGGCCAGTCAGCGCGGGATCATCGTTATTTAACCACGCGTGACAGAAACTCTCGTCTTCTGAGACATCACGAGTCGTCATGTGCTGAAGATGAGAAAGTTTAATCAGGAGCAGCCTCGTCGCCGGAGAAATGTTGGCACTGATGGGTTGCGGTTGCGGTTACGTTCAGTTAGAAACACATTCAGATTAAGAGAAGATCATGGTTTGGGTTAAAATACTTGATCTCGTTTCCAGAAACACATCCGTACAATGTCCTGACATCTTGCGAAACATCATCACGAGTCTGTCGCTAGAAAAACAACTGCAGTAAAGTCCAGATGGTTGAAGAGGAAGAGCGGATCGTCGAGGACGGATCAGCCGCTGGATGGATGTTGAAGTGGACTTTACAGAGTGGTGCTGCTGATGGAGACGAGACGGGTCGGACTGATGGATGCAGGTCGTCACGGAAACAAATCTGGTTTGATTCTGTCAGATAAAAGAAGGAAACTGACTCCAGCTGATCGCTGATGTTTCCATACATGGTGTTTAAAAGGACGTATTTATGTTAGTGGACATAAAAGTGACTGTATCTTCATATTTATGGTCTGTTTGGTATTAAAGCGAGTGGTGGAGAAAGAATAACAGAAGAAGACGGAGATGACCGGACTCATGTGGAGACGCGACCGTCACCTCATCCATCGCGTTCGCTTGGCAACAAAAACTGGACATTTTTCACAAGACGTCAGGACGTTTTCCAGCTGGTTGTGGACGCAGTTTTCTTGCAGTGTCCTCTGCATCCAAACAGATATTTATGATGAGGCTTCAGGACGTTTCCAGTCTTGTTCGTGGAAACAGAACCAGACATTTGTGGTCCGATGCATCCCGGATGTGTCTGTAGCAGCAAATCTGGAGGTTTTTTGTACAAGATGTCTGGAGAATCTGGATGTTGTTGACGAGATGTAAGAGTTTTTTTTGCAGATATCTCTGACACTAAACTTCACGACATGTTCTTTGCTGTGTCTTTCGCAACAAAACAGATTTTCCTGATGAGCATTTTTGGCACCAGAACCAGATATTTTCAGCCAGAACACGATCTTTTTCTCACCCAAAGCGAGTGTGAACCCAAACCAGACCAGGACAGCCGTCACACATCTTCTCTCTGCTGACTCATGTTGATGAATGAATCGTCCTCGTGTCCTCGCTCCTCTGATGGACAGCCTGAGAGTGATGGACGGAGCCCGAGGCGGAGACACTGCCTCAGTGTGTTCAGACCACAGCGGCTCTGTTCAGGCCCCACGGGGGGCCGACAGGGGCCCCCGGAGCCCCCGCAACAAATCTCCCAATTGTATTCCCCAACGCCGAGCAGAAACATGCCACATGATCCTTATCAGGCGGCCTTTAAAGTAAACATACAGCCGCCATATATTACCATAAATTATCTGAGGCGCGCTGATTGCAGCTACATGGTTGATCCATCAAAACACTGCAGAGTGTGTGTGTGTGTGTGTGTGTGTGTGTGTGTGTGTGTGTGTGTGTGTGTGTGTGTGCCGTCCTATCCTTGCCAATATTTGTTCAAGTTGCCTCGAATGAGATCTCGGGGTCCGGGGCGAGATTTGTATGAACACAAGCTGCGAGTGATGTCATTCATTGAGCGGCGCTTCACATTCAGCAGTAAGCTCCTTTAATAGCTGCCTTCTTGAATCGTTGCCATCTTCTCCTGGAGGAAGCTGCCACTGTGTGTGTGTGTGTGTGTGTGTGTGTGTGTGTGTGGCTTTCTTTATTTCCACACATGTTAGCACGTGCTATTACCAAGTCAGTCAGTAATCAGAAACGCCCTGAAACAACAGAGGTTAAATCAGTCGACGGGATGTTGGCCCGACCCGTTTCTGGCGATGATCCGTTATGCAAATGCGCCGTCGGAGAACCGCCCGGCGTTGGTTTCTGCTCCGTCACTGTACGGAGGCGCCGAGAGGAAACGCATCGTCGTGAATATTGAGTGAAACCAGGCTGGTGTCCATAATTCACTGTGAAACTGTCACGTCTTCATCTGGAGCTTCTTTAAAAGCAGCTCGGCAGAAAAGACGGTTTCACTCCGACTTGTAAATTGTAAAACAGAAGTGGAGGGACCGCCGCGTTTAAGGTTTTAAGAATGAAACCACTGGATGTTTTTAACACGGAGCCACTGCGTCTATAAATATTTTATGAGCGTGAAACCACTGTAACATCTCTGTAACACTCAGCTGAAATACTTCAAGTACATTTAGTTAATTTGTTCTAACAGTTCAGGTTTTTGTTACAGTGATCTGCTGGGTGTTCTCTCTCCACTGAGCCTCTCGCTGTCGGACTGTTTCTGGTCCGACCCGTCAGCCGACCCGTCAGGCTGCTGCTGCTTCATGAGGTGAACTTTCTTAAATCACTGCATGATAAACTCATCAGCACTGAGAGAAGCAGCTTGTTTTCTGTGTGACACCGGGTTTGGACCGGGCTTCTCTTTAACAACACGCTGACTGACTGAATGTGGGCTGAAGGCGTCTCAGCGCGCCTCGCCTTCATCACATCACGGGTCAGCAGCGAGCTGACCCGCTTCTTCCGAGGCCGAGGCCTCCCAGTTGACTAATCTCCTGGTATGAGTGACTTCATCAGTTAAGAAGGCGCTCGCCAAAAGATTGAACAACTCGTATAATTAAGAGGCTTAGATGAATTTGTGCAGAGGTACAAAATGCCATTATCTTCTTAAGGTGGATTTGGTGTTGAATTATTGTCCTTATAACCACACACTCAGGAGATTATCTGCCCCGCCGCTCGCCTCCCAGCCCTGAACTGTAAGAACACCAGCTGAAAGATTTATGAGCACAGTTGTTTTTTCAGGAATCACAAGAGTGGTGATGTTGAGAAGGCAGCCGGCAGCTTCACTGCACTCGACATTATTCACATACATGAAACAATATGTGAGCAGGTCGGAGATTCGTTTCATGCTTCATATCAAGTATTGAAGATGAGCTGCTGTAAATGTTGCTGTGGCAGCTCCGTGTTGTTTGGCCTCAGAAGCTTTTCAGCAGTTATGGACCAAACATTCACATCTTTTATTAAAGAACCACCAAAGACACCAAAAAAACAGGAATTATCATCAGAGTTTTGGAGCAGAAAACATCCAGAAACTGTTTCAGAGGGTTAAAGGAGCAGTTCACCCAAAACAGAGTAAGATTCAGTCATGATCTCCTCTGAAACCTGCTGATTGAGAGTCAGGCGAAGTTTCGTTAAAACATCAAACAACAGGCTGTAAATGATTAACAGTTTGTGATCTCGGGGTTCTGGAGACTTCGATCACATCGGACGAGCCGTAAGAAGTCACGTTGTGTTATTTCTTCATTTGTTTTGTTTCTTACGATTACAAGCCTGAAATCACTGGACAGTTTTAATCACGACCGCTGCAATACAACATCCATGAGCATGAAACCACTGGATATTCTTTATCGTTCACTATATTTCACATTTCATAAGAATCAATCTGCTGGACAGTTGCAACAAGGAACCACTTAGTTTCAACACTGGTAAGCATGAAACCACTGGCTGTTCTTTTAACACAGAACCACTGTGTTTAAATATCTGCAAACTGGACTTCATTGGATAGTTTTTAATGAGGAACCGTTGCATTTTATAAATCTGTCAGCATGAAATCACTGGATATATTTAAGCGGGGGACCGATGCATTTCAGTGTTTGTCAGCCTGAAACCACTGTATATTTTTTTACGGACCGCTGCATCATAACACTGGTGGGCATGAAACCACTGGATATTCTTTAATGAGGGACCATCGCATTTTAAAAATCTAAAAGCATGAAACCACTGGATGTTTCTGATCGGCTCACTACGTTGTACAATTTGTTGGCGTGAAACCACTGGCTACTTATCAGGAGGACCCGTTGTGTTGAAACATTTCGAAGCGTGAAGCCACTGAATATATTTTTTACTCTCTTTATGTTTTAAAAAACAAGACGACAGAACTGCCACGGACTCCATTTTTGGGTGAACTGTTCCTTTAAGAGAGTATTGACGAGATTCATCAGACTCGGTAATCAATGAATCCAGAGCTCGCATGTTCCATGTCCGCCTCTTCAGAGCTGATTAACCCTGATCAGGAACCCTTCAACCAATCAGGTGCTGCAGCCAAATTCCTTCAGTCCTCGAGTCCCGAGCGGCGGCCCGCGAGCCGCGAACCTCAAGGCGACAACAACAGCTCAGTGTGCAGCGACCCCCACCTCCCCTTCCTGCTCCGCCAATTCATCAGGCCGGGCATGACACAAGAATTGCAGCCCCCTTAATGTCAAGGCAATCAGAGACTCAATCAGAGCTGCAGAGCACAGTGGGAACCACACTCCCAACACATGTGCACAGGAGTACCCTGAGGGCCCCAAATCTGCAGAACTAATGAGAGAGAATATATGTGCCCCACAAGTATGTGCCCTAGAGAGGCTGAGCTGCAGCACAGGGACCCAGCACCCTTAGAGAGCAGGAGGAGGGAGAGTACATCAGGAAGCTTTAACCCTTTATTCAGAGAGCCCAGCCTGGAAACAAGACCCAACCTGCCTGGACACAACCTCCAGGAAAAAACAGAAACGTCTTCCAAGGGCACACGGTTGATTCTCCGCAGGGACGTCGTAAAGAGAGGAAGCTCTTAAATAACACTGATGTGAGCCTGGAGAGACACGTGGCCTGATTTAGATAATGGATGTGCTTCTTCCTTTAAATTACTGTCAATTATTCAAAAGAAACATTTCGAGTGAGAACAATGCCTAATTGGGAGTTACCAAGAAAAGCAAACTGTCCCCCATTGTGCCTTTTGCAACCTGCGCTGTCCTACTTTTTCTCGGGCACTCGCTGCAACAATGAAAATGACGTAAAAGACACAAAAAGAAGCTGCAGTTTGGTGTTTCTGAGGATGAAACCCTCCACATTTATTTACAGGAGGTTGTCGTCTCAGAGTCGCCCGACGTCCCGGCGAACGGTGTGTTTTCTTGACCAAGTCATCAGCCCGATTCTTGATGCTCTAATGCTTTTGGTATGCCTCTCCCTGACCTAGAAACAGGGATAAGCATCAGGCTTAATCAGGCAACAAAAATGGCAGCTTGCTCACTGTACACTTATGAATGAGGCTCTCATTATTAGAGGTGCTGCTCGTCGGAGGGGGCGAGCGTTCCTTCTCAGCCATTAGATTAGAGCCGGCTCATGAATAGTCATCAGGCCGTCACGTCATTCTCATGAACCCTCGGCGGTATGAATATTCTAATGAGGCCCGGACAGTTTTCTTCTTCTTCTCCTTCCTCATGAATATTGATGACCCGAGGACGCTGGTCGTCAGCGGCGGCGGCGGCGCACCGTGTGGGTCAGTCGGACGCAGTGATCCAGCAGCAGCTCCAGCTTAACCAACCATCTGGAGCGTTTAGGGAGCACAATGTGCCACATTCCCTGTCAGCTCCCCCCAGAAATAAAGTACAAGATGAGTTACATCACTGCTGAGCGGCAGGTTTACGCTGCTGAAAGGAACCGCGCCGCTCAATTTCTCCTCAATGGAAACTTGATCAGCTGATCAGACGAGGGACCTCCGGAGGTTTGGGGCCCAGTTTGCTTCCCTGCGGATCACGTGATGATGTGAGGTTGTTTTAACGGACGGATGAAGAATCGCCTCCAATTCTCTCCGAAATTTTATATTCTTAAGACAAATAAAGGATAAAATAATGATTTAAAGGGACAGTTGGCCTCAGGTGACATGTTGTAGTCCACAGAACAGTTCTGGAGCTCCACAGTAAAACAGAGTTTCAGTTGTCTGCTAAACAACTGAAGCAGCTGGAGATAAAAACAAAAAAACTCCTTAAAAACTTTGCAGAATTAGCAGTTAGCACTTCCTGTTAGCAGTGTGCTCATGCATGTACGGAAAACTATCACTGGTTCACTGTGATACTGAAGAAAACTTAAAAACGTGAAGTTTCTAAGGCAAGTTCTGCACGTGGATATTTAAATGTTAAACATCAGAAGCCCAGCTCAGCAGCTGCAGTGAAGAATCCTCAGCAGATTTCTACTTGATCTGACTTAATTTTCTGTCCTCACTTTGCTGTAAAAGCACAAATAAAAACCAAAAAATCTCGCCCCCAAACACTTTAAAGAATCCAGATTTCGTAAATGAAAACTATAGAACTATAAAAAGGTAAGGTAGGAGCAGAAAGGATCACCTGAATGGCCCAAAACACACAAGATGGCGGCGCTGAGCACACGTCTGCCCTGTAACGAAGCTCGTCTGTCAGCAGTGAGACGTTAAACTCTCTTCACATGATGAACAGACGCTGTCGTGTTTCTTACACCTCACAGATGTTTGATATGAAGGAATCAAACATGGAAGCAGATGAAACCTTTAGATGTCGGTGTCAGACGTGTTGACTCACCCGAGGCGTCCCACGTGCTGCCGACTAATCAGGGAGGAGTTGTTGTTGTGATTCTGCTATTTTCAGACGTTCAGACTGTGACTCACCTCCAGTATCACACTCTCAGTGTCCACAAGTGTTCGAGGCGGTGAAGACGTGAGAGGCTGTGGGAGAAGACGGATGCCTGAGGCGTGAGTCAGGAGGCTTCTGAACAACAACAAGCCACAAGACAGAGTCTGATCCCCCGCCGCCGCCGCCGCCGCCGCCGCCGCTGGAGAGACGCCAAGCATCCTCCGAGTCTGACGAGCACCTGAACCCTTTACAAAGACCTCATCATGAACTTCAGGAGGACCCGGATTATAAAACAGTTTCTGTCACATTCTCTCCACATTACTTCTTCTTCTGTTTATTCACTTCACGTGCTTTTATATTTTATTACTGCTATATTTAGTTTTTTATGACCCTGCTGAATCGTTTCAGACGCACCCTGACATTAACATTCATTAAAACACAAACTGAAAACATTTTTTCCCTCCAGATCTGATCCAATGTGTTCCGCTGCGGTCCAGTTTTCAGCAGTTTCAGCTGTTTGTGGCGACGCTGTGTGTTTCCGCTCGCATGAGAATGAAATATGTTGAATAAATAAAGTTTGTCCTGCTTCTTACAGTTTGTACGGAGGGAAAAATCAGCCAGAACGGTTTTATATGAGTTATGAAATGTAGTTTTGATTTATCTTTTATTTAATGTCTTTATTTATGTTTTTTTTTTGCTTTTTGTTTTGCTTTTATTGTTCTATATTTTTATTTATGGTTGATAATGACGTCACTCTCTGTCACTTTACTGTGATGTAATTGAGCCTTAAAATCGTTTCGTTAAAATCGTGTTTTGATACTTTTAATAATTCTGTCAAATATTAATAACTAAAACAATTATCAGATTTTGTGATTCTATTATCAGTTATAAATGAGAAATTATACATAATTGTTACAGTGGCACACTTATTTAAAATGATCTAATAATAAAATAACACAAGTGGAGATATTAAATTATAACTATGAAATGACAAATTAAAACTCATATTGTTTAAAGTTTACTGTCATCATCACGTAATAATCAATGTTGTTTTATGTTTCTTTTGGCCGCTCAGGGCTTCCGTACGTTACTGAGACTGATTGAGCATCTTTTTTTAATTGTAAAAGGAAAAGTCACGTTTTTTAAACTGTCTTTATTTTATGTTTCTGGCTGGTCCGATTTAAATTCTTCTCGTGTTCTGACTTGGTGGTTTCTCGACATCGTTCACTGATCCGTCGGTTTGTTCTGACCCGGATCATCTGGTCCTGAAGAATCGGTTCACCCACTTCCCTGTGAGAGCCGCGTGGAGCCGAGCGTGGATGTTTCTGAGCTGCGGATCAGATATCAGCTCCGACCTTCACTTCAGTTTCACAGCGTGTCCGACAAACCGCAGCCGGCTGATAAGGCGAGGACGAGGCCGCGGACGCCTCGGGTAAAAGAAAAACCTGGAGATGTAACGTGCATATTTTGATAAGTGCAGTGGAACATTCCAGTCATTCTCCGGCATAAATACAGGAGAACGAGCGGCGACGCCCCTCGCAGCCAGATCCTGCTTCTCCTCGTCTCCAGCCTGTCACGTCTGGACCTCCAGCTCCTCATAATGGGCCTCGTTTGAGAAAGTTTCCACTTGTGCGAGTGGTTGAAAGGCCACTTGGACGTGTTTATGTTGCAGTGGCTGTTTTTCACAGAGCTCAGGGACAGAAACATGCTGGATCACCCACATTACAGGCAGCCAGCCGGGGAAAACTCCCAAATACTGCAGTTAACTCAGCCACAGCGCAGTGGAAACACGGCAGGCCCGACTCCTGCAGCGATATCCTAAACAAGTTGTTTTCTCAGACCGGGGGAGGAAGGAGGGATGGAGGTCAGACATGAAGGAGGACGAGCGGGAAATAAAATGTCATCAGAGTCAGCTGCAAAATCCAAATCCAACAAGAACCTGAAGAGAATCAGAAACACTTGCTGATGCTAACCATCCACCGTCGCCTTAGCTTGAAACGTTAGCCAGCGCCCAGCAGCGATCTGCTGCCTGTTTCATTTGTATCTGTCACAGTTTGTGCAGAACTTCATGCTGATCTGTTGAATATTCAGTTGAATATTCATCAGTACTCCACTTTGGTTTCATCGAAGCTGTTGCCAAAAGTTGTCGGTATCGTTTACAGTCGGAGCAACGACGGTTTCACTCTCGATGAAGAAGATGTTTCAGTCTTTATTCTGATCTCGAGTTCAGAATCATCTTTTCTTACAAACAACCTTTAAGAACCGAACTCTAAACGAATACGGACTGACTTGATCATGAGAATACGACCACCTCAAAAATAAACATAAATACAGTATTTAAGTGAGTGTAAATGTTTACTTCCCAGTCCAGAACCAGAACAGACCCGAGGAAAACACAAAACTTAACTCATTAAAATGTTTTTTAAAGACAGAGAGGAGAAACCTGAATCCACCAGAGACTCACGAGCCGTCCAACACGACCCAAACAGACCCGATGTTTATAAAAACCAGAGTTCTGTTTGAAATGTTCGACTTTCCGTCGGCTTCAAACAAACAACACTGGACCAGAGAGTCAGAACACGATCTGGACCTGCAGCTGTACCACCAGCGAGGACGGGTGACAGATCAGACGCCTCGACACACTCCAGTGTCACCGAGTATTTACGATCCGTGACGCGACGCCGCTGAGGGGAAGCTAACAGCGATCGGACTGATGAGCGTGCTGTTCTACAGGCCCGCGGACCTTGTTCAACACCGTGTGATGTGATGTGTTATCTCCATTATCTCTGCCGGCCTGCGGCTCATTCCACCTCTGCTGTAAACACTTTGTCCCAGAAACACACCAGAGATGAATTCCTTCCAAACAGGAGACATTTCTCAACACCTGCTGACCTGATGGAGCTTATTGATCGACTAGCACCGTTCATGGATCAGAATCAGGAAGGACGAGCTTCTTGTTTTCCAGCAATAAGATTTTTTCCACATCTTGAATTCTACTATGAATTTTTGATATCGGCTTCCACTTTCCTCTGTGAGCGCCTCAGTTTCCCTCACATGAGAAACGCCGTCAGTGTTTCCAGCATTCAGAGGCCTCGACTCCGACGGCAGGATGTATGTAAGAGATCTGCACCGAGCCGAGCAGGTGAAGGTGAGCTAACAGGTGGACTGCTGCCGACAGACGGACTGGACCTTCTCTGTACGGTCCGGTTTGGTTTGGTCAGGTTCAGGAAAACATGTAACTAATATAGGCTACTTCTTTGGAGATGGAGGAAAGTGGAGAAAATCACCAGACTCCCTTAAAAAAACACCACATTTTGGAACTTTTTTTGCGTTTGTGACTGTATGAAGTTTATCGTCAACATGTTCTGAACTATTCGGACCTACCTGTTCATTCAGCAGATGCTATTCATGATTACATTTCTTTCTTTGTGTAGAAAAGATACAGAGAGTGGAAATGAATCCAGCTCGGCGCAGGACTTCAAACATATTCTGTGCTGCACGGTGCAAATAAATGTTGTGTTATAAATGTTGTTGGGGCTGAGCAGCTTCACCTGAACTCCACAACAATCAGTTCACATGTGTGACTTGATCGCTTTGATGATATGATTCAGTCTTGTGTTGCATCGTAACAATTAAATCTACCTTGATGTTGGATTTATGCATCGTAATTCCTGGCAGCTCACCTGTAGGATAATTATTTCTTATGTGTTTTTGATTTTAAAGCCTGTCTGCAGACCACATCCAATCAAGAACTGGTTTGAAGAGAAGATTTACCGCCTGGTGAGACGAGCGCTCCCGTTTCTCTGCAGGTTTCGAACCCTCCCTCCAGGCGACAGGTACTCTGTTACAAACTGTACATGTATGATTGATGATTCATAACTTCTCCCAGCGCTGAAACAAATTAGATCTGCTTCTCATTCACCGTAAATCAGCAGAGAAAGCACACGGCGTCCTGCAGCCGTCTGTCAGAGCTCACCACACTGTCAAAACACTGTTTAACCTGCCAGACTGCACGACAGCATGTTCGCTCGCTGCACGGCCTGCAGATCTGTTCATTAACATTCCTGTGTTTTGTGGTGGACCTGCTAACACCGAGCAACATGATGAAACAGCTCTCATGTGTCACCTGACATCGCCACAAGGTCCGCTCTGTCGTGACTAACCCCTCAGGTAATTCCCCCGTCGAGACAACTCATCCCCGTTTGGATTTGAGCTGAAGAATGTGCTGCTTTTAGTTTCGAGGAGCTGGAGATCAGATTTTATGAAAAACAGCGACTGCCGAGCGAGCAGCTGCAGTTCCTCCTGCCGCCACTAGGTGATGCCTCCAGAAAACTGTGGCGGAAAATGTAACTTTAATTTGGTTGGAAACAGTCAAAACGTCAAAGTATAATAGTTTTAACATAACGATATCTGTGCATTATTTTGTGAAGCACATTTAGCATGCTAACCAGTGCTAGCAGTATGAACACCAACACTTCCCCACTGCTCAGAGCTCCAAGTCCAGACCGCTAGCTAAACTAACCAGCTAACAGCAGCTGCACTCAGCAGCAGTTAGCAGTTATGCTGCGTATAAGCATTCAGCAACTAGCCACTTCTTACATATTGCTCCTTTAAGTCTGTGTCTGTTCAAGCTACAAGCTAAATGCTAAAAGCTAAAATGAGTCTAATGGCCATTCTCTTCAATATGTCATCATTTACCACCTGTTAGCATACAGCAGTCGGCATAATGCTAGCATAACCATTAACTGCTGCTAACTGTAGCTGCTGTTAGCTCGTTAGTTTAGCTAGCTGTGCAGCAGGTGAGGCCGTCCTGGTCAAACTTTACTTTTCTTTATGTCACAACTTTGTTTCTTCAGCTTCTGTTTTCAGTTCTGTGTTGTGACATCATCGTGTGGGAGGTTCCAGCACAAAAAAAACAAATGTTTTGGTTCAAAATACCTGGTTTTGTTGCTTGAAACCCGCCTGGAAAACATTACGACATCCTCTTAAAAACATCCAGAGTCAGAGGATCACTGAGGTCGTGTCAGCTCATCCTCTGGAGACACCGAGTACAAAATGTCAAAGCAATCATGGACAACAGCCTCCCGTCTGTCCGTCCGTCTCCGTCCTGTCTTTGTTTCTCTGCAGACGACGTCGGCGTCGACTCCTCCGCTCGTCACCTGTCAGATTAAGGGGCGACCGTTCGATCATTTCACACCACTTAACCACATTTCTCGTGACTTCAGCCGACACTTAGCGGATTATTTTTAGCCGCAATTATACTTTTGATGGACGTCTGTGTGGCGATGTCGTGTACCTGCGAGTGCTTCAGATTCCTCGTTACCTTCCTGTCTTTCTTTCCTGCACACGAACGTCTCTGCAGCTTCAGACAGAAACACAGTCGTGAGTTTCCCCAAAGCTGCACCGGTTGTGCTCGACCTCCTAATCATGGAGGGTGTGACCCCGCAGGTCAAACACTTGACCCCTGAAGTCCTGCTGAGATTTACTTAGGTATAATTAGGCCTGTTAGGAGCCTTTGTGTGAGTGAATGGGCTCATATAGAGCTGCACACCGTCCCTCCCAGCCCCGAGGAAACTCCACCAGCCCCGAGGAAACTCCACCAGCCCCGAGGAAACATCTCCAGCCCCGAGGAAACTCCACCAGCCCCGAGGAAACTCCACCAGCCCCGAGGAAACACCACCAGCCCCGAGGAAACACCACCAGCCCCGAGGAAACACCACCAGCCCCGAGGAAACTCCACCAGCCCCGAGGAAGCACCACCAGCCCCGAGGAAACTCCACCAGCCCCGAGGAAACATCTCCAGCCCCGAGGAAACTCCACCAGCCCCGAGGAAACTCCACCAGCCCCGAGGAAACTCCACCAGCCCCGAGGAAACACCACCAGCCCCGAGGAAACTCCACCAGCCCCGAGGAAACACCACCAGCCCCGAGGAAACACCACCAGCCCCGAGGAAACATCTCCAGCCCCGAGGAAACTCCACCAGCCCCGAGGAAACATCTCCAGCCCCGAGGAAACTCCACCAGCCCCGAGGAAACATCTCCAGCCCAGAGGAAACTCCACCAGCCCCGAGGAAACATCTCCAGCCCCGAGGAAACTCCACCAGCCCCGAGGAAACACCACCAGCCCCGAGGAAACATCTCCAGCCCCGAGGAAACTCCACCAGCCCCGAGGAAACACCACCAGCCCCGAGGAAACATCTCCAGCCCCGAGGAAACTCCACCAGCCCCGAGGAAACATCTCCAGCCCCGAGGAAACTCCACCAGCCCCGAGGAAACATCTCCAGCCCAGAGGAAACTCCACCAGCCCCGAGGAAACATCTCCAGCCCCGAGGAAACTCCACCAGCCCCGAGGAAACACCACCAGCCCCGAGGAAACACCACCAGCCCCGAGGAAACTCCACCAGCCCCGAGGAAACTCCACCAGCCCCGAGGAAACACCACCAGCCCCGAGGAAACTCCACCAGCCCCGAGGAAACACCACCAGCCCCGAGGAAACTCCACCAGCCCCGAGGAAACACCACCAGCCCCGAGGAAACTCCACCAGCCCCGAGGAAACACCACCAGCCCCGAGGAAACATCTCCAGCCCCGAGGAAACACCACCAGCCCCGAGGAAACATCTCCAGCCCCGAGGAAACATCTCCAGCCCCGAGGAAACTCCACCAGCCCCGAGGAAACATCTCCAGCCCCGAGGAAACACCACCAGCCCCGAGGAAACACCACCAGCCCCGAGGAAACACCACCAGCCCCGAGGAAACACCACCAGCCCCGAGGAAACATCTCCAGCCCCGAGGAAACACCACCAGCCCCGAGGAAACACCACCAGCCCCGAGGAAACATCTCCAGCCCCGAGGAAACTCCACCAGCCCCGAGGAAACACCACCAGCCCTGAACTGAGGCGCCATCAAGGAAGAAATGTTGCTGAGCAAATGTCAAAGTGAAGCGCCAAAAAAATAACATATATGTTGAGATATACTGAAATATACTGAAAACACCATCTGCATATTTGTCAACACATTCCAGAGTATCATCATTAATATTAGAATATATTGCAAAATACGATAAATGTAAATTTTATATTATATTGTATGAATGTGACTTTAAAATGTTGCATTTATCACACAGTCATATATATTTTAAAATGTACTGAATATCTTATTATTCTTCAAGTATATATTATATATAATTATGATAATTTTGTCACATTAAAATATGTTTTGCATATCTGTGAATATATTTACAGCAAAAAAATGTTGTTATTTATATGTAAGCAAAATAAAACATAATATAGTTCTAATTTAATAAATAATAATATATTGATATTAAATAAGTACATATGAACATTTACTAATCACTGTGTTTTAATCACACGTTAAATTTAAGTGTAATTCTCTTAAAGTTCATCATTTAGTGCCGTTTTTAGAGGCAGAACTACTAATTCTGATATGAATATATATAATATGTAGTGATATCAATACTCAGCTGTACTCATCAGATTTATTGAACATATATTGATCCAAACATCAGCCTGTGAAATATCCAACACGAGCTGCTTTCATCACATTAATGTTTCTAAAAACCATCAAAGTTATTGTTCAGTAATTGTGAACTTCTGCTCTTATCAACACTTTAACCTTTAACATGGTAACTTTACTGCGTCCTGCACCTTTAATCCGTGTCGGTGAGTGAAGACTCAACATTACGAGATAATTAACGATCAGCTGGAGAATCGCTGCTGCGTCAGCCTCTCTGCTCATCACGTGGAGATATTTGTGGTCTGGTGTGTGATGAGGTGTTGAGAGATGTCGACAGTTTCAGACACGACAGGTGAGAAGACGTCACGTCAGCAACATCTGGCTCTGTGGTCGCATCTGTGAAGTTCCACCCTCCTTCTGTCCCTGCTGATCCAACAGCAGGAGGATAAAGTTCCTGCGTCTGGATCAGATTCAGCTCCGCCACAAACACATTATTCTATATTCTGAACGTTTCTACGTCACACGGACGTCGATAACGAACCTGAAGCGACGACACAACAACAACACGTCCGTACAATTGGTAATAAGAAATTTATTTTTTTCAACAATTACAAAGAACAAAATATTTCAAAAGCATATTCATATGTTACATCGACTGTACAGGGATCAGATGGCGTGTGCTTCACTCTAAATGAATCTGTAACGAGCGCTAACAAAAAGAAGAAAAAGAAAACTAGGAATATTTAAGTAATTTTGATGAAAAAATATGAAATATTCCATGTCTAGGTACAAAATAGAAAAGAGATTAAGCAGATTATGGACTGATATTATACCCTGATACAGTGTTTAGGCCTCTTTTAACTGTCACAAGTCATTTACAACAACAGAGCATCTCTCCACAGCTCGCCCTCGTGGCCTCTTTGGTTCCATCATTAGGTATAATACATTTGAACAGAGCTCAATTTTGCTTCTATAAAAATAACTTCTTTTTTTTATTATTATTTTCAATGGCAGTTTCTATGTATTTTATTTGTTTTTCCTTATTACTAGTCACACAGCTCCTCAGTGCAAATATTCTAACGACCGCTCGCTTTTGAGAGACCAAGCGAGGGATGATGGCGGCAGGCGGAGGTGGAGGCGGAGCGTCGGGCAGGAGGCGGGGCCGTAACGAGCAGGTGTCGGTCTGTAGATGTGTACCTGACGCCTGGAAATGAGAGCAGCACCAGTGAAATAACAGGTCGCTGGAACCTGGAAATATCAAAGTGATGTCAAAGTGACTGAAACTGTGTCTCAAAGTGTGTTTCGGTGCCATGACGGGAACTCCGCTGGGACTCATTCATTTAGACACCAAAAATCACTCCACACGCATCACATGTGGGTCAACGTTAGCCCCAGTTAGCCTCTTTTTATATACCACAGGTTTCAGTCAATGAGTTCATAACGGAAGTCAAACTTATCTTTACCAAAAAAAAACCAACCGATCATTAAACACCAGCGACTGAATCAGACAAACGTGAGTTTGTTGGTGATGGTTTTTTTTTTTTGGATAGACGTAAAAAAATCACAGGAAAACTCGTTTAAAACAAATAAAACGTTCTGTTTAATTTGTCGAACACGACCGCGACAGTGAAGCCATCGTAACTGTTCAAAGACAAGTTGCCTTTGAGTCCTCCTGTGATTCTCAGCACTAAACCTTTAAAAACTCCAGTATTTTCAGGCGATGAGCAACAAAAAGGATCTTATTATTTCACTACAAGGTCTCTGTTGTGTTGTCAGACAACTTCAGGCTGTCAGAGACAAAAAAACACTTTCAGTGGACGAAGCTTTGATGGTGGCCGAAGCTTCACACTGCAGCTGAAGAGATCTGCAGGACGTTGGAGCGTATGAATCATTACATACCAAAACATCGACACGCTGTATCGGGCCGAGACGAAGATGTTTTCTCTGCACGATAAAGTCGATTTCTAGACAGTTTGGAGAGACGTGGCTCTGGTCTGTGTTGTTTATAACCAGGTGATGCCAAAGATGACCGACTTGGTTGGAGACTCGTCCGGCCTCCTCGCCGAGGCTCCACCTCCCTCTGCTCGCCGCTCTTAACATTTCAAGTATTGGTGACAGTTGGTCAGAAGAGCTTGAGTTCAGCTTGTCTGGTGTCTGGGTAAATACTATACATTGCATAGCTCATGCGGCACTTATTTGTTTTGGAAGGACGGTGGGCGACGGTGGGCGACGGTGGGCGACGGTGGGCGACGGTGGGCGACGGTGGGCGACGGTGGGCGACGGTCGCCACATCGGGCTCGTTAAAGGCATTTCAATCTGCGAGTCTGTGGAAGTGTCGGGAGGGAAGCTGCTGCCGCTCAACTTTTCACTTTCACTGACTGAAATGAGTTCAATCTTTTTTTTTTTTATTTGAACTGGAATGTTTTACTTGTGATATCCAAACAACATGTGACTTCATTTTGTTGTTGTGATTCCTGATATCAGGTGATTTACAACTCGAGTGGAAATGACGAAGTTCTTAGAGAACTAAAGAAAACTCTGGATCAGCTCACAGAGTCAGAATTATTTAGACTCGGGAAGGTTTGTCAGGTCTCGCAGACCTTTTTAGATTGTACATGAACCGGACCGAGAGGAGCTGGACATCGTTTGTGACCCAGTGATGGAGACATTCGACCTCCTCCACCCACATGTTGATGGATTCATGGTCCACAAAACATCTCTGGAGCTTCACAGCAAAACAGAGTCGCAGCATTCTCATAGAAAATAACACACATTTAAAGAATAACCAATACAAACATCTCAAACTGGTTTCTCTGTGTCAAATCAAGTCTCAGCTGCAACTCAGTTTCACTGTGAAGCTCCAGAAATGTTCTGGTGTATCATCAGGAGGAGGAGAGGAGGACTGCAGTTACATTTTTAGGTGAACTATTCCTTGAATTTAAAACAGGAACTTCCTGATTTGCGGCACGATTTTACACATTTTCGGGGAGACATTGTTTCTAGGAAAGAAGAATCAACTAATCTGAGGTCCAGAATTCCTAAATTTAGGCAAAGAAATGAGAATACTGAACAATTTAGTCAATCTGAATCTGAACATCCACTCCTTCCCAGAGGCTCTTTGGAAATCCCACGAGCAGTTTGGGAAATCTTTACCCACGTTTGATAATAGCAGACTTTCAGAAACATGTTGCAGTGCGTCCTCAACAATGAAGATGACGGAAAGAGAAGAATCAGTACTTGATGACTCAAACCAGCAGGTCGACCTTTCAGCCGTCTGCTTGGAGGTCGGTGAAAAGTCTCTACAGACGATGTTTTTTCCTCTTTCCATCCGTTTCTTGAATGCGTCCTTGAAGCCGCATTTTTTTATCGTGGAAGAAAGTCGTGTAAATGGCCAGAAGTGCTGTACGTTGGTGAAGTTTGACATTTTCAGTGCTCGTCCCTGGTGTTTGCACTCGCTGCTCTAGAGAAGAGGCAAAGTTGAATCACCCCAACCCTGGTGGTGACTCATGTAAGGCTCCCTACACCTCCTCTGGAGACGTTATGTTCAAGGTCGGGATCTACACATGAAGAGTTTAATTCCAAAAGGTCTAAACAAGCTGCTCTAACACCGTGACTGACTGCTGTGTAAAGGCTAGTAGGTTACAAAAGTCTCACACCAGATCTATCTTAGAGATATTTAACCAGGAACTTCAGAGACTGATTGTGGATATTTAAAGATTTGGAAGAGAACTCTTCACGTCCCTTTGGTGGAGACTGAAACAGTCTCCCACCAGAGAATATAACACAATATATCAACAAACATAAATATATATACAAGTTTTTGTGCAGGCATACATGAGGGTGTGTAGATATGTGTGGATGAGGTTGTGTGTGCGCATGTTTTCTCCGTCGTCCATAAATATTCTGTTTCTATATTCATTTTTTTTTTGTTTGTTGTTGTTGTAATATTGTGTTTACAGTTAAGTTCTTCAGTTCCACCTTAAATAAAGAAGAAGGAAACAAACTCAGGCGCAGCCGCACTCGTCCACGATCATGTTGGGAACGTCCCGCTTCACGATGTTGTACTCGTCGTCGAAGTAGAGCATGGACATGGTGCTGAGCTTGGTGGGGATGCAGCAGGAGTTCATGGAGCCCGGGCTCATCCCCCGCATGCGGTACTGGTTCACCACCGCCGTGTGGAAGGACGAGGCCGACCCGGGGACGCCCGCCATGTAGGCCGGACAGTTCCCCTCGCAGTAGTTCCCAAAGTAGCCCGACGGCGCGATGATCCAGTCGTTCCAGCCGATGAGCCGGAAGTCTATGTAGAACTGCTGGCGGCAGCACAGGCTGCTGCTGCCGTCGCACTCCAGCCCCCTCTTACGGATGCGGTGCTTGTTGTCAGCCTGCCGCGCCTGCACCACCAGGAAGGGCCGGTGGGACTCGTCGTTCTGGCTCAGCAGGATGGGCGTGACGCCCTCGGTGTCGCAGCCCTCGCAGCGCACGTCCAGGTTTTGGCGCCGGTCGCCCTTTTCGAATACCAACCGGACGGCGTCGGTGAGCATGAAGGTGTGCCAGCCGCTGCGCTTCAGCTCCACCCGCTTCTCCACCAGGTTCCACTTGCTGCCGAGGCCGGGCTCCTGGTAGTACACCTTCACCGTCACCTTCCGCCTCGGACGCACCTCCAGAGGGGACGGCAGCACCTTGAAGTAGAGCCAGAGGGTGGCCTGCGTCACGTACAGGTTCTGGTTCCCCTCGTTGGAGATCAGGAAGAAGAGGCTGGACTTGGACGTCACCATGTCATCTGAGGAGAAGGAACACATCACAGGATCTGATTATTATTCAGTATTATATTATAAATATTACTCTGCATTTTGTAAGACTGCAGACACATTTGTCTTCTTATTTCTTCTCCTGAATGTAGAAACCTGCAACCAAAAGGCACAATTCTTTTCCCTGTAAACAACCATCATGACTGCAGATCTTAACATTTAAATGAAGCTGCAGTTGCTTCGGAGGCAGCAGAGGGACAGAAGTGCACTGGTGGTGAACTTGGGAACAGCTTAAAGTAAGACAACAGGCCTCCGCTCAGTTCAGGGTGGCAGCTCAGGCCCTGCGGACTGTGACAGGAAGGCGTTGGGCGCCGGGCCACTTGGCCTCCGAATCAGCCCAAATATGAGCCGGAGGAGGGCGGGTGGGGGGCTTAAGAGAGCGCCACACAAAGGTTCAAAGGCTTTGCATTGAATGCTGCCTGAAAATGAGATCTTATGGAGCCTAACTGTCCTCACAATGAGGCCTGAGAGCTCGTCGCCGGGCCGAGAGATGCAGCAACAAACTGGAAGAATGAAGACGCAGGAAAGAAACATTTACATGACATTAGCTGGTTCTCAGACGCCGACTGCAGACTGCAAATGGTCAGAGGCTTTGAGCTCATTTGTGGGACAATTACAAGGTTTGGAAGGAGGGCGACGGAGGGATTCATACCCCGAGTTTAGACTGATTTCTGCTTGAAACTTTCCCACAACAATGTAAGAAGAGTTTGAATGCATTTGCAGTTCATCTCCTCCTTCACCGGGGGACAGAAGGGAGGATGATTCTGTGTTTGTATCTGACAACCTGGGACCTTTAAGGACGCATGAAGTTTTTATCCTGATGTAAATAACTTGACAGCACTCCTGGATAACAGCATGCTTAAACACACAGGGAGGATGATTGACAGCTGTCAGGTGAGGAAGATTAGAGCCACTGATCAGGTGTGAGAGAGGACACAGAGTCCAGAGGAGGAACCGACTTCAGTCTCACCAGGAAACAGAAATGCAGACAAATATCACAGACTGTTATAAAATCGAGCCTCCACATGCATCACCTCATCCATCACGAGACGAGGTGATCTCTGAGTCAGCAGCTCGGATGTTAGATCACACTCTGCCACAGACGAGAGGCCGGGATAGAAAGCAACAGCGCTCATCGCTTCATCTCTCTCGAACCTCGACTAAACTGTAGGGAGTGGTCGCTTCACAATGAGCTCGACGAGGACGGTTAATTGTTGTTCGAGAGAGGATTCATCCGTCACAGACGAGCAGCTGCTTTGTCTGCGATGGTTAATGAGGAGACGCTGGATTCTTCCAAGACGAGGAGGAGGAGGACGATGAAGGACAATTATCTGTTATCAACACAGCCAGAATCGATATGAAGCATTTAAAACATGTGGATCAAAAGAGAAAGACGTGCTGACTGTTCACATCTCTGCATGTACAACAGTAACACAAAACTTGCCAAAATTTTGAATGTAGTTTGGTGGACGGGCTGAAGCTGCTACATTTAGGATTTGCCAGGACAATGAACACAACAAGGGAAGAAGCCAGAAGTCACAAACATCACAGGAATACAGCCTTAAAAATCCAAAAGACAAGTCATCTTATCATCTCCACCCACCAAACTACATTCAACATTTTGGCATTTTTTAATGCTTTTCTAGATGATGGCAAGTTACTGCAGCTCGCCATGTAGCTTTGAATTTTTTATGTCTGTGTACAAACTCTGATGTTATTGTGTAGATGAGCAGGTAGGAAAAATGCAAACATTTTGAATGTAGTTTGGTGGAAGGAGGGCAGATGCTTCTTTCCACCGAACTACATTCAAAATTTATGCAATTTCATCCGTTTTTCATCATGTTTCTTGACATTAGGTGTTCAGCTCTCCACCCACCAAACTTCATTCAAATTTTTGCATTTTTTAAAATCTGTTTTTCCAGATGAGCATGTTTCACCTCGTACTGAGCGCTGCATCTTACTTTAAGTGCTCACGGTGCGTTGAGAAATAAAGACAGCAGCTGTGCTGACTGCATGAAGTTACAACAAAGCAAATATTTAGGTTTTGATTTCTTTGTGGTGACAAATGTTTAGTGATGAATAAACCACCGTGTTGCAGCCAAGAGGTGGTTGTGTAACATGCAAGTTGCTCCACCCTTGGATTCCCAAAACTGACTCTTACATAGTAGTAAAATCTAAATTTAGTCTAGAAGAACCAGCACGAATCTTCACTGGAAACCTGTGGCGACTGAAACGCTGACTGTCTTCTGGTTTTTGAAGCCAGTCTCGCCACAACACAGTTTCTCAATAAGTGATGTTTTGACACGTCGTGGGGAAGTTAAGAGCGGATATCCTCTGAGTTTAAATGAGTTCCTCATTTATTAAAGATACAGTTTGTAGTAATTCGGATAAAAAAATGCACAAGTTTTGAATGTAGTTTGGTGGATGAGGAGCTGAAGAGATGCTGAAATCTGCTTCAGACTTTCTCTCTGCAACAGTTAGCTTCAGTTATTACTTCCTTTGCAGATTGATGTATTTTGTACATCGCTGACAGCTGCTCACAAAGATCCACTGAGCAGCTGCTGCGGAGCTTTCGATCAGATGAGATGAGCTTCTTCATCTGATGGCGTCTGACTGAATTCGATCCCAAACTTTTTGGGCCCAGAACAGACGAGGAACGGGACATTCGACAGAAGTTTCATTCATGAAAAGCATCACTGTGATGCAGCAAACCAGCACCGTGCACTCCAGCCCCAGTGTTTGTTCATATAGAGGCTGCAGTCACACACACACACACACACACACACACACACACACTGTGAATTCTAATGTGGAGCCGGGCTGCAGGGTTCAGCCCGTCAATCTGCATTCAGGCTGCACGACGGCCGACACAAAAGCTCTGACCTTATACTGAGGGGACTGATTCAACACCGGCCTGCCATGTCACACACACACACACACACACACACACACACACACACACACACACACACACTAGATGTAGATGTATAGGCCGATGCAGACACACTGTTAAGGAAACATCAATAACACACACACACAGAGCTGCACATAAAGACACGACAGACACACAACAGCTCGACACAAACAGGCTGAATGACGCTCTGACGTCACGACAGCAGCTCCGAGTGTCGACGTGCAGCGGCGACGTGTCGACGTGGAAAGCAGATGTTTCCACCGAGACGCACGTGGGCGAAGCAGGTGGTGCCGCTGATCATTCTCAGCCCGGCTCCTTTCAGAGGATTGTTCCTCCGGGCCTTGTCGCCGTGCCATCTCCCCGCTGACAGCCGCTCAGCGCCGCCGACTCGGCCAACTGGCAGGCGCTCAGCGGCGAGGTGGAAGGTCTGCAACACAGCGGCCACAGAGAGAAACATCTGAGACTAAAAGGCTCTCAGTGGGGAGCGAACCTCCGCCGACACCGAGCAGAGCTGCCCAAGTTTATGTTTGTGTGTGTTTTCTAGGAAAGTGAACACAACACTGGGGAGGACGCCAGAAGTCCCAAACTTTGTGTCGAGCACATGAACGCAGCCTCGAAAATCCACACTGGAACTTCCCCAAACCACCAGAGCTCATGCAAATATTCAGCTTTTTCATCTGTTTCTCTAGACGATAACAAGTGACGTAGCTGCATGTAGCCTTTAATTTGTTACGTCTCTCAGTAAATGTGGAGGTTATCGCCTAGAACAACAGAAACATTGCTTACATTTTGAATGTAGTTTGGTGGGTGGGTTGAAGCTGCTAGATTTAGGTTTTTTTCAGGATTATGACAGAAAAATCCAAATTTTAATGACAGAAAGGTGAGAATCTCATCAGCTTTACATCCACCAAACCTCATTTAAAATGTCTGCAACTTTACACACTTTTTTGACCAGAGACCAGTTGCATTTCATACCATTGCAACTATAAAATTGTTACGTCCGTCAACAAACTTGGATTTTATCGTCTAGAAAAACGGCAACAAAAATCACCAAAATTCTGAATGTAGTTTGGTTGGTGGATTTCTCCAGGTGTTAACTGGACAGGTTCACCTGAGCTCAGCAGGCTAACAGAGGTGTCTAACTGGGAACAACCAACAGGTGAATGCTGATGTGTGCTGGAGTTTTCTAGGAAAGTGAACACAACACAGAGGAAGAAGCTGAAAGTTCCATAGCTCACACTTCCTCTCTCCACAAACCAAACTACATTCGATATTTTGCAATTTTAACATTTTTGCCCAGATGACAAGTGTATCTAGCTTTTAATTTGTCATGTCTGTCAACATAATTTAGATCTCGAAAATAAGTTTCACACATTTTGAATGTAGTTTGGTGTGCGGAGAGCAGAAACTGCTCGATTTTCTGTGTTTCTTTTAGTAAAATTTAGTTTTTTTTCAGCTTGTTGCAGACGACAGATTTCCCCTCGAGCTCCGTCCTGCATCTTATTTTCTGTACGGCTGCACAGAGGAGCGAAAATCTAAAAATTACTCAAGATTGAATTTATATTTGTGTTATATCTGTACTGAAAGCTCACGTTTCTGCTCTCTGTCCACCAAACTATATTCAAAATCTGAGCAGTTTTCAGTGTTTTTCAAGAAGATAACATCATGTTTCAGTTTGTTTTTTGTCAGACTTATAAAACAAAAAGTTAAATCACAAATATTTCACCTTGAATTGACTCCTGATGCAAAAAATCAAGATGTTAAATCAGACTAAATCAGAGGTTGTTTCACCTGCCTGACACTTTTACACTATAAACTAAATAAATGTCCAGATTTGAATTAAAGAAACTCCAAAAAGCTCATCAGCTCTTTCTTCAGCTCTCCACCCACCAAACCACATTCAAAACATGTGCACATTTGCACATGTTGTCTAGACGACAACATCCGAGTCTGTGGAGTGAAATGTGACCTGCGACATCACGAGCATCTCCTCGTCTCCACAGCGGCAACGTCCAGAGAAACACGAGACGTTAACTTAGACTGAAACCTCGAGCATCTCAGTTTCAATGAGACAGACTCCATCAACACTTCAGCTCTCCACCCACCAAACTACATTCAAAGTTTTAGCAGTTTTATCTGTTTGTCAGGACAATAACATTCTCTCTCCTGTTTGGTTGACACACATACGAAATGAGAAGTTACAAGCAAGATGTCAAACATTTTACTTTTCAGTGTCAGATGTTAAATTAGACTAATCAGCATCGTCTCCTGGAGCGAACAGACTCACGTCCACTGAAACAACCGTCACATGATGCCCGTCAAACTCTCTCTGAAGACACACAGACAGAAAAATCCAACTTTTATTGAAAGAAACCTCCTCAGCTCCTGTGTCAGCTCTCCTTCCACCAAACTACATTCAAAATTCTAGCAATTTATATTTCTCAAGAGGGAAAAGAAATCTCTTTCCGGGCTTGATGACTGATATAAGTCCTGCTTCTTACTTTCTTCACAGCAACAAGAATCAAGAACTTCAGATCTCTCAGGATGTTAGATTAGACAGCGTCCTGCAGAGGTCTGAGCTAACAGAGACGTTAAACACTGAGACGCAGACGTGTGATGACAGAGCAGGATGGATTCTTCACAAAACATCTGCTGCAGCGTGAAAACTGATTTCTGCAAGTTTGACAAAACATCAGGTAGCAGCAGCTCCTGCTTTTATTTTGGCGGGTTTTCAGGCCCCTGTGTCAACATCTGTTCAACATCAGCATGTTCCACACACACACACACACACACACACACACACACAGCGTGTGTGTGTGTGTGTGTGTGTGTATGTGTGTGTGTGTGTGTGTGGTTCCGGTCCATCAGCTACATGCATTAAATTTCTTTCCACAGATTGAATTTCGTGCAGATTCATGTTGAATGTTGAAAAGTTTTTCATTAATAAATAATCTTTTCTGCAGCAGATAAGATAACTGGAGCTTTGGTTTTATGTTTTGGGTCAGATGAGGCGGTTCTGGCTGCAGGCAGCACCTGTGATCCACCTTCAGCCGAGCCGGCAGCAGCGATCTACCCTGGAGAGAAGCTGGAGCTAAAGATTGAACCTTTGTGTGGTTTGTTCTCAGAAAGTGAGTCTCAGACAAACATCAGACCGACTCGAACATTCTGGTCGTGCATCACCTTTCTCCGCGAAGCTGATGATCTCGGAGCTCTCCTCCAGCACGTCGTTGCTCATCGGGTGTCCGTCCAGGTTGGGGATCTCCACCCGGCCGTCCTCCCGCAGCTTCCCGGCGTGGAGCTTCCGCAGCGCCGTCACCATGGCCGCCTTCGACACCGGGTGCGTGATGTTGGGCCGCTCCCGCATCTGCAGCCTGCTGAGGATGTGCCTCTTCACCGCCTCCAGGAAGTCCACGTTCAGCCGGCCCGACTCGGGGTCCTCCGGCTGGGCGACGCCGCAGGACGCGCAGGTATCCCGGGACGCCGTGTGCGCCTCCGCCTCGGTGCCGGGCGCAGCGGTGCAGCGGGTGGAGAGGACGCAAGCCACGAAGAGTGCTAGTCGGAGGAGACAGCTACTCATTTTCTGTTCGAGGAGGAGTAGGATAACTTTTCCCCCGCTTTGTTAGAATTCAAATCATAAAAAGAAACGAGAAGAAGATAAAGACTCCGCTCAGCGCCGAGCCGTCTCCATGCGTAACGGCCGCAGCTCTGACGCGCTGGTGCAGTTTACTCCCAATGACTGAAGATGTGTGCGCACGAACTCTCCTCTCACATCGTTACATGGGTGTCTTTGGTCACAAGTCCTCTTTATTCCAGGTTCAGGAGGGTTTGTGGAGCAGCTTCACGCAGAACGCATCAGAACCAGAGCGCGCGTCATGGCTTCATGAATCAGCATCAGCCCAGCTGGAGATCTGCCTGTGACATACTCCACACAGCGACACGAGCAGAGTCCAAACCCAGCCTCAACATCTTCAAACTTCATTCCAGAGAGTTCATCACCATCCTCACTGTTTTCTCCTCCCGGTGTGCTGCTGCCGGAGTGCCGATGCGCAATCGAGAAGAAGAGGAAGCTGAGGAGGAGGAGAGGGAGGTGTGCCAGTGAGCGCACCGAGGAGCGTTTCCATTCTGGCGTGTGAGACTCAGGAGCCGCCACACACCGAAAACTTTTTATATACAGGGGGGTCAGCACGAGGAGGGCGGAGCCAATGAGGAGCGAGAGGGAGGGAGGGGGGCGGTGTTAATAATCCTCTGAGGAGAAATCACTGAATTATTCCTACAGGGATTCATATTGCAGCACATTATTCTCCCCGACTGACCGCAGATCAGAGGAGCTGATAAGAGCTCCTGTCTCACACTGTGAGCGCTGTTTACCCCAAAACTGCACTTCACCACTGCACTGCAGGACCCCGAGCACAGAGCTGCACACCGCGTTCAGAAGTCCCTCTGCTTTTTCAGCGATTTAAGCAGCATTCAGAGCCTTTGACCGAGTGAATCAGTGCAGCAGCTTTCAAGTGTCTGCAGGAAAACATGTATAACAAAGGCAATATAGATAAATAATGAGAGAAAAAATAAATATCGCACTTAAAATCTGGTTTAAGAAGTTTATGAAATATAACACAGTAATAATATGAATATAAATCTGACATCTTAGAACAACAATGTTAAAGTACTACAAGTAAAAACCAACAAAATGAGGAATATGTTGGACGTGTTGGATTATTACTGTAGATGAATTAATGGCTCGACTGTAATTTACATCGATAACTTTTGTTTCAATCTGTGTTCACGTGTTTAAACTATAAATATGCAGATTAATTGTGATTATAAGATACATGTTGAGGAACAAGTATGAAGTCTAGCAATCAGGTAAAGTAATAATAATAATAATAATAATAATAATAATAATAATAATAATAATAATAAACTTAAAAACAAATATAACATGGCACAACTTTACAATGTAGCATTACACAATAATAAAACATAACAATATAGCACACAAGACATAATTACGATATATGACATAAGTAACCTTACAACATATCAGCATAACAATATAATATAACATGGCACCAAATAACATAATAATGACACATAATACAAACATACTGCAACCTGACACACAAACCTACTGAAATTCAACCTACATCACGATCTTTCTGACTCACTCTTTAATTCCTTTAATACTGAAACTCATCATGTTTAAAAGGAATTCTGGGAAGTTGTATTTCCTGATTCAAGTGAGGGAACAAGTTGAATTATATGAAGACGTGATATCAGTTTAGTTCTACTGTAATTTGTCTTTAAGACACTGACAAAAGTATGTGGACACCTCAGACATCCAGTACAGAAGAGAATGAAACCCACAATAAATAAACGCACCATGAGCTTTGATGCTATCAGGACGTATCAGTGGCACTTTCAGCTCCTTCCAGACATGATGTGAACATCTCAGCCTGTCGCAGTGAGACTCTTTCTCTCCAGATGGAACTCGATCTGCAGCGGCGCGGCCTCGTCACTGTGTCCGGTTGGCGTCGACGTGGCAGGACGTCCGGACGGCAGCATTTGTTAGTAAAAACCAAAACCAAATCAGCTCGTCGCAACGCGGCCGAGACTCCCAGCAGCAGCCGCGCCGAGCCGAGCTGACCTTTGACCTCTCAGCTGCTGATTATCCTGAAGCAGAACAACACCGGGAGGAACCGGGTCGGCTCTGTTTACGCCCTCGTACCAACCTGTTTTCAATGAGATCACATGCATTTGATTCTCATTCTGCAGATTCATAACACATGTTGTTTTGACCGAATCCACTGAATTTGAATTATTAAAGTTTCCAAAGACACTAAATGTGTCAGCTCTAATTTGGAGGGAATGTGGAAAATGAGACGAGGGGACAAAACATGTTTTCTACACTGTGAATCAGCTGAGAGGTCGTTTAAAGTGGAACTGTTTCACTTCATTACGTCTCTGGGTTTGAGGTGAAGCCGGAGAGGAGGAGGTGAGGAGATGGCGCCATCTTGGCTCCAAATATTGGAACTACATGAAGGAGTTCCATCTGCACATTGAGCCTAAATGACCTGTGAACGTCACTCTACTGACACATTTAAATACTTAGGCCATGTCTGTGTGACGCGCTTCATTCCTGGAACTAAATTCACAAAACTGTGTAAATGTTCACACAGGAGGAAACACAAAACCCAGAAGTTCACACAGATGAATCCCTACAGGACGGGTCAAAGTTTGGAACCATTAAAGCAAAAAGGAGGAAATATGGGAACACAAGACACAGATGGAGGATGGAAAGATTGTGTTCTGAGGAGAATAAATCTTCTGTTTCAGAGAGAATTTGCCTGGAAAGTAAACAAGTTCTTTCCAACGCCAGTGCTGGAAAAACAGTGAACTGTCGTCGCTGCAGGAGCTGTGGAGAAAGACGCTGCTGTAAATCTGTGTGTTTCCTTGCTTTCAGTTCACAGGAGTTATGGTGTGTACTGACACAATCCCATGGGATGTTTCAAAGATGGAACCACTGGAGCAAAAAGGGAAAATGTGGAGAGAATTTGCCTGTAAAGTGGTTTTATTACAAACCCAAACTTTCAATGAGCAGATGGAGTTTCCTGCTTGGACGACAGAAACAATCTGATCTTCACAGGAGAAGAAACATAGACTCAAACTGAACTGAAGTTAGCTTGTTTAATGGACGTTTGTTTGTTTGGACATGTTTTAGATTTATTTTCCACACATACAGTATAAACGTATGAAGAAAACACCAAGTGAAATGTCTTTTATTTCTAATACTATTGTTTTAAATTGCTGGATCAATGAATAAATAAATTGGCTTTTTAAACAGTTTTGATATGATTTTCATTTAAATAAAGTCCTGCATTTACTTTTTAATCTGTGGAATGTTTGGATCAACAAATAAATAAATACATGAATGAACACTAAGATAAAATACTTCTTCATGTATTTCTCTCTTTATTTATTTCTAATCATTTCTTCTTCAGTCGGTGGAGTGTTTGGATCAATAAATTGATAAATAAATAAATACATAAATAGACTTTGAAACAGTTTTGACACGAAAATTATGTATTTATTTATTTATTCCTCATTGTTTTTTTTCAATTGGTGGAACGGCTGGATAAATAAATAAATACAAAAATAAAAATAAAATAGTTAATATTAGTTGATAAATAGTTTTGACACGGTTGTCATTAAAATAAAGTACCATATTAATATATTTATTTATTTATTTAATGCAGTGTTTTTCGGTGGAGTGTTTGGATTAATAAATAAATAAATCATTTTCTTTTTTTTTAAACGATGAACAGAAGGAATTCCGTGACGTCACATCCTGTTAGTGGTACGTGCCTCGTCCTGAGAGGAGGCGGACGGTAAGACGTCTCACTCCGTGCTTGTTTCCCGCCGTCGTCAGCGCACGAGCTGTATAAACAAACAAGACGTAGGTTTTACGACAGATACGTTCGCGTGGCCGTCGTGTGATTTTACGACACACGTTCACAGTATCCGTCTGCGCCACATCTTTCTTCAGTCCGAGTTTTTTTTTTGCGACGTTTAAGCTATCCGCTAAATCCGTCGCCCTGGTAACGGCTCCGCTAGCACCGTCCCGCTCGCCGCTTCCCCGCTCCGGAGTGACTCCTCCTGCCGCACGGAGACGAGCTGCGGCTGAGTCCGGGTACAAGGTGGGGCAGAGTGTCCTGGTCAACTTGGAGAAGTTGAGTGTGTGTCGGTGTGTGTCGCTGTGTGGCGGATTGTGGCGCGAGCGGCGGTGAAACACGTTAGCAGGTGAGTAGTCAGACATGTTGGAGCTAGCTTCGTGTTGTCAGCGCTGCGCTGTGACGCGTTTTTACGTCGTTTTCACTGAATCTCCCCCGTGGGACGCTATCTGCTGCCATCGAGCCTGCTGACTGACGCTCCCAGCAGCCAATAGGAAGAGCCGTAGGGGAGTTGTGCTCCAATCAGAGGCGGCTGTGCGGCTGGAGGCGGGAACAAGGAAGCGAGTCTGTGTAGTGTCTGTTCGGAGTTTAAAGCTGTCAGCTGGCTCACAGAGGAAGCTGTCCGTGTTGACAGCAGGACGCTCAGTTCCTCTTTCAGCCCGGCAGCACACACAGCGTCCGGTTCTGTCCTGGTTCTGTCCTGGTTCACAGCCTCCATTACTCAGGCTCAGTCCTGACAGGCTCAGTCCTGACAGCCCGCAGCCGACATGTTGCTGGTGTTCAGCCCTCATGTTGGAGCTGGTGTCCCTGTAGGCTGTAAGGTCACAGACACCTCCTCCTCCTCCTGCTCCTCCTGCTCCTCCTGCTCCCTGCACTCTAACCACAGCCTGTTATCATCTGACCAGAACACTCTACAGAACCGGGCCGGGCCTCAGCTCCTGGATAATCACTCTACTGGAAGATAAACACCTGCTTATCTCTTTAAAAGCACCCACAGCTGCTTATCTGCGCCTGAAAGCTGTTTGCACACTGTTGAATTTGAGATAGTTTCACAGTGTTAACCTCAGCCGAGACACACAGAGGTGATCGCTGGGAGGAGAGAGAGCTTCCTGATCCTGGAGAATACAAACACTTCCAGTCAGAGGGTGTAAACACAGGAACAACACAACAGCCTTTTCTCCATTAACAGATTCATGTTTGGGGCGGTAAACGGTGAAGGATGTCTTGTTCTGTCCTGACAGAGTTCACTTTACTGTCAGAGGATGATTCGTTTCACCTCCTAAACTTCAGGCTGCGGCTGCTGAAAGTGTTTAGTCACAGCTGACGGATCTATAAATGTGTAAAACGTTAATGAAACCAGTACACAGACTGACAGGAAACCGTGAACACACTTTGACTCGGGTGCCGTTTTTCCTTTACTTCTTTTCCCGTCAACATGCGGCTGTGAATCGACGTTTGAACCGAGTCGGGAGCAAACTGTGGAGAGAGCGTCAGAGTCCTGATGTCGAGTCTAATTCTGAGAGAAAGTAAAGTAATATAAAAGTGTGGCAACATTAAAACATCATCACAGCGTCAGAAGCAGGTTCATAATCTTTATAATCTGGCAGAAGATGAATTGTGTCTGTGAACAACATCCGTCAGCAGCTGAAACCCCCGAACAGTCTGTCTGGAGGGATATGAAACAGAAACTGTAACCAGATCCTGTTCAGTACAATCCAAATATTTACTGTAAGTCTGACCCGACTTCATGTATACGTGACTTCAACTCAGCAGAGCAGGAGGGGCAGAAGAAACCACTCGGCTCTGTGACGAGTGAACGTCTCACACCACGTTAACATCTAATACTGTCACCAGAACCTTCAGATGTTTGGACTGGACTGGACGGGTTTAAGATTCTATTGTTCTGGATCATTTACAGGTTAGATATTCATTATGAATCTGGGTCAGATTGTTTAATTGTGTCCCTTTCTCTTCTGGTCTCTACTGGTCCCTGCTGCTGGATCATTTACAGGTTAGATATTCATTATGAATCTGGGTCAGATTGTTTAATTGTGTCCCTTTCTCTTCTGGTCTCTACTGGTCCCTGCTGGTCTCTTCTGGTCCCTGCTGGTCTCTTCTGGTCCCTGCTGGTCTCTTCTGGTCCCTGCAGGCCAGAGTCATGGCCTCCGGTAAGAACAAGAACCAGACGTCTCTGGTCCTCCACAAGGTGATCATGGTGGGCAGCGGTGGCGTGGGAAAGTCCGCCCTCACCCTCCAGTTCATGTATGACGAGGTAAGCCTTCAGCACTACATCTCCCATGATCCTTCGCTGCATCTGCTCCCAGTCGTATGATGGTTTCTCTGCTCCCAGTTTGTGGAGGACTACGAGCCCACCAAGGCGGACAGCTACAGGAAGAAGGTGGTCCTGGACGGCGAGGACGTGCAGATCGACATCCTGGACACGGCGGGGCAGGAGGACTACGCCGCCATCAGAGACAACTACTTCCGCAGCGGGGAGGGTTTCCTGCTGGTGTTCTCCATCACGGAGCACGAGTCCTTCACCGCCACGTCCGAGTTCAGGTTCCTGGTTTTATTTCTCGTTGGTCAGGGGTTCTGGTGATGAGACCGGTGAGATCGGACCTGTCATTTCTAAGTGTTGAATGTGTTCTGTGTGTCAGGGAGCAGATCCTGAGGGTGAAGGAGGAGGAGGCCATCCCTCTGCTGCTGGTGGGCAACAAGTCCGACCTGGAGGAGCGGCGGCAGGTCTCTGCTGACGACGCCACGGCCAAGGCCGGCGAGTGGGGGGTCCAGTACGTGGAGACATCGGCCAAGACGAGGGCCAACGTGGACAAGGTACGAAAACAACGACGACACGACGTTCAACAAGAGAACGTCCAAGTTCAAACCAGCAGGAACCAAAAGAACATTTTAATAGACGTCATGACACATTTTGTTCTCCACATCCAGCAGGTCTTTTACAAACTCATCGTCTGCAGAGTCTCATCCACTCGCTCGCTGATGGAAACATTTTAAAAGACGTATTTCAGATTTGCTCGGCAGTCCGATGGATCCAGTTGATTGAAATGTTCCACGTTTTCTGTTTTTATTCGTTTTTTTTTTATTGCAACATTTTAAAATCACCGTCACAGTAAAGTCAGACACGTGGTTTGTAAGCAGCCGATCTGCAGCTCACTGTTCTCCACCTGTGTTCTGTCTCTCAGGTGTTCTTTGACCTCATGCGGGAGGTCCGCAAGAAGAAGATGGCCGAGAGCATAGGAAGAAACGGGCCGAGCGGCAAGAAGAAGAAAAAGCGCTGCTGCATACTTTAACCTCGCCGTCACGGTCGACGTGACAACGTGCCAAAACCAAACGGCGGTCGGACGGACTGATGGACTCGGGCGGCGGCTTCAGACCAGAACCTGCCTGACGACTGCACAGCTGCGCTACAAACACTTCATCAGATGAGGAGCTCGTACTCTTTTCCTCAGCTGCACATTTATTTGGGCATTTATCGTTAAACATTTATCGTTAAACCTGAAAGTGTGTTGTTTTTTTTTTTCCTCCAAGTGTATAAAATGTAAGAGTCGACGTGTTCGAGGTCGAGTCTACCAGAAAGTCTCACTTCCATTATTATTGTTGTTGTTTGTCTGGTGACCTTGGTACTGTGCTGGTTCTGCTTCCTCTTTATGTACAGATTGTGGAGTCCAAATTCTATGTGGCCAAAAGTATGTGGACGATATTCAGCAGTTGCAGCTCGAGCAGCTGTTCTTTCTGCCACATGTTGAACCTGCAGCAGGGATTTGATCTCATGCAGCCTCCAGAACATCATCCAGGTCCAACAGGGATGGTGGTGATCGGGTCTGGTCCAGAGTCGGGGTTCAGGTTCCTCCACACACCTTTTCTTTATGGAGCTGAATTTATTTATAGACTCGAGCTAGCTTAAAGCAGCGATAGGCTCGTTGTGTCTGTTGTCACAGACATACGCCCCCCGGTGTTCAACACAAGGAGATGCAGTTCTTTATGGACAGTAGACGCTAACGAAGAAGCTAATTCTCTGTTTTTATATGTGCATGAAGCTTTATTGAGATAAAAACAGGATGTATGATGCATGAGGAGCTCAACACAGCTAGCATGCTACCAGTGTTAGCTCAATAGACTTTTCTCTGTATGAATGGAACTGTTTCACCTTGATAAGCTAACTCCCCATTGATCAGCAAAATCTGCTTGAGTTGAAAATTGTGGCGATCATTTTGGTAAAAAGGTATTTGGTCATTATGCTAACATGGTGTCCACATACTTTTGGCCACACACTCCACATGTTTTTGTGTCTTTTTTAAATTGTTGTGAATGTTTCGACAATCTTGATTTTTTTTTTTTTTCTTCACGTGTTAATCAGACGATCGACCCGACATCATGTCCAGAAGCTCCAGGGAGGATTTTTGTGCCTTAAACCCTCGTTTCCTCGAAAAGAAACGCGTTTGTGACCTGAAAATACCAGAAAGTGTAAAACTTCTGCGCTCGTCCGTGTTCCTCCTCGCTGTGTTGACCCACATTCCCGACATGCAGTATCACACTTCCACACACTCCTTTTGTATGATGCCTTCACTCTTCACCTCCCCGACGAACACAAGTATAATTTATAATCACAACCTCTTTAAATCAGATCTGTCCTCGCAGACACACTCACACCCATTTGATAATAAAAGTCAGACTGATCACTGATCAGGTGTCGTCTGTTCATTTCTTATAAGAACGACTCAAACACTGAAGAGGGACCAATATTAAATCAATCAGAGGAAGAAATGACGAGCTGTAAATTAACTGATTGGTGATTAACAATCATTTTAAGGATTATTTGAAGACATGTAATTGGGAAAATATAGACAATGTTAAGGTTTATTTAGTCTGTTTTTATAATTTAACTACGTGCAAAATGATGAAATTCATCTGCAGGAATTCATGAATATTTACTTTGCTTTCAAAGAAATTCACTTTTTCTACAGGAAGTGTAACAAATGACCCGATTCTGTTCATGAACAGAGAATAATAAGTTATATCACAGAGTTATTAATATTTAGGAATCTGTTTTAATATGAATTATAATCATTACAGTTGAGACATTAACAGTTAAAGTTATTAGATACATTATTAAGAATAATGATACCAGCTCTCCTGTGTGACTTTACAGGAAACACATTTGAATAATAAAGTTTGAGAGCTGCATTTATATCTGTAGTTAATGATAAAGATATTAATTCAAAGGAGCCTCGTGCAACAACACTATATATTAAGATTAAAACATTAATGAGTGAGAGTGTAACAGAGTCACAGTTCAGACAGCAGGTGGCGCCTCGTGTTGACTTTGAATGAGGTCACGTGAGTTCAGAGTGAAGAAATGTGTTTAACACACAAAACAAACATTTGTTGTCACTTTTCCAGTCTGACGCTTGTTAAACTGCAGATTTCTGAATAAAGATATATTATGAGATATATTTATGAGGTGAGTTGCTCGTCACACCTGCTGAGTTCGTCTCTGAAGTTTATTTCCATTAAACTTGCAGTTTCCTGCTTCATGAGACAGGTTGGACCTGCACCTCCTCGTCCTCCTCGTCCTCCTTCCTGTGGTGAACTTTGCTCCACATGTTTTGTGTCTGATTGTTTCCTGACATTTGATCCATCGAGCTGATCTGGTGTCAGGGTGTCAGATCATAAACAGATAAAACTATAAACCTTATTATCATCGTTCAGTGAGCTGCTGCTGCTGCTGCTGCTGTTACAACTCTGTTTATTTACGTCAACAACAACGTTGAAATAATAATGATGATGAATTAAAAGGATTTAGGAAACAAAACTCAATTAAATAAAAGAAACAAAACATCCATTAATCATCAAATTTAAAAAAATTAAACACACATGAAATAGAAAATTGCAACATTGAAATAAAATGAGAATTTAAAAGAATTCACCACATTTAAATTCAGTAAAAAAAAAAAAAGTATAAATATAATTGTGAATATTATTGAAATATATTTAAAACCGAAATTGAATATAAGAAATCCTTCAAAGTAAGTTTAAATTTCAAAAATCCAAGTCAAACAGACTGCTGAGCACACAGACAGTCGAAGAGCTGAGGATGGTCCAGGTCCAGGTCCAGGTCCAGGTCCAGGTCCAGTCCAGGTCCAGGTCCAGTCCAGGTCCAGGTGAGTAAATGGCAGATACATAGTGAAGATCATGTCCAGTGTGTGTTTCCTGTTCTTGTCAGACTTTTTCTTTTGTCTGCCTGAATGTTACAACCTTTCTCCCTCACCAGGTCCATGTAGAGGTCAGAGGTCAGCGGTCCGAGGTCCGAGGTCCGAGGTCCGGCCCGATCACCACCCCTCTTCTGTTCTTGTGTTCCAGCAGACGTGCAGAGATGTTCCTGCTGTGTCCAGCAGACCCGAGCTCGTCCTAATTACCAGTGTCAGTATAGAGTGAGCTCAGGCCTGTAAGCCTCTTACAGTAATACACCTGCTGCTGAGCCGACACCAGGACTGCACCGCGGGGCGCCGACCCACACTCTCAGACCAGCTGCAGCTCCCAGACCTGCTCTTCAGCCCACATGGTTCTGTGACTCCCAGAGATGCTGAGCGGAGACCTGGTGGCAGTGTGGGAGGTGGCGCTGAGCGATGGAGTTTACAGGATCGAGTTCGCTCACGGTACCACCACCGGGAAACGGGTCATCTATGTGAACGGACAGGTGAGAGCTGGGAGTCCAGATGGGTCACAGCTGAGAGGTTAGACAGAGGGTTTCTGGTTCTGAACCGGAGGACTCCAATTACATACATACTTACTTTACTTACCAGGTCCTGATGCAGGTCCTGATTTGCTGTAAACAAAATTGGAAGCTAAAAGAGGCTTAAAAGCTCAGTAGAGCTGGTGGTGGTTTTGACAATGTGAGCAGCAACTTCCGGGAGTCCGATCTGATTCTGGTAGAGAAGCAGCCGCTCAAACAACTCCAGCTAAACATCCAGGTGTGGTTTCAACTCCTCTGGATTACCAGAAGATGACAGGTGTTGATAAAAGAGCTCGATGCTGATTGGAGGTCTCCACTGATAAATGAATGAGTCCAGCAGCAGGTGTTGTTTCCTCCACAGGAAGTCGTCAGAAAAGACTGGATGTTCAAGCTGGTCGGAAAGGAAACCTTCACGGTGGGAAGCTCCGACACCAAAGCCACCATAGTCATCGAGGCCATCAGCGGCTTCGCCTACGAGTACACGCTGCAGATCGCCGGGAAGAGCCTGCAGAAGTTCATCGACAACCGGGCGCAGACCACCAAGACCTGGCTGCTCAAAGTGGACGGACAGGACTACAGAGTCGTCCTCGGTGAGTCACCACTGATGCTCGCTGTGTGGTTGTGTAACGGCAGTCGTGAACACTTAAAACACAGAAGCTTAATCTGCTCAGGTTGAGGTCAGTCAGTTATTTTAGGAAGCAATGACTTGCAGCATCAACCTGGTTGGATAACAGACACCAAACCTGAGCTGATACTGTACATCAGCAGATGCAGAAACAGGTTCAGTTCATGAGAATAAACTCTGCTTCTTCTGTCTGACAGAGAAGGACACCATGGATGTTTGGTGCAACGGGCAGAAAATGGACACGATGGTGAGAATCACTCAACAAAATGTAGTTTTACTCATGAAATTCAGTCATTTTCTCTTTCATAGTCCAACTGACGTAGCAGGGAACTAAATGAAAAATACTGAAAAGAAAATGACATTTAAACTCTGCCAAATTATCTGTCAGCACTTCCTTAGCTAACTGCTAAATGTCTAAAAATTTCAGTAGATAATCTTGATTCAAAATTAGCCAAATTAGCTGTTAGCACTTCCTGTTTGCAGTGTGCTCGTACAGACAACTATCCCTGGATCACTGTGAGACTGAAGAAAACTTAAAAACGTGATGTTCCTAAGGCAAGTTCTGCACATGTAAGCACTGTGTATTCTTGAGGATTTCTAAGCAGATGTATGAACTAGTATTGCTGATAGATATAAAAATTAAATGCTGTGTCCTCTTGGAAAGTGTAAGTTACACTGAATATAATATATTACATGCTGATGGAAGTTTATGGTAATCATAAAACAAAGAGGCTCCTTACGTGTGCAGAACTTGCCTTAGAAACATCATGTTTTTAGGTTTTCTTCAGTATCACAGTAATCCAGTGATATCTTATTTTGAAAAGACTTTTCAGAGGATGGAAAACACCTGCCCTTATACAGGATGAGATTTTATTGTGAAAATTATGTAACACAGTAGCTCTGGCTCCAACAACAGGTGGCCATGTTCTGACTACCAGCTCTGTAATTTAGCTTCATGTGGGCTGAGTTACATCATTTTCACAATAAAATCTCATCCTCCATGAAGACAGGTGTTTCTATCCTCTGAAGAGTCTTTTCAAAATAAGATTTAAGGAATCCAAAGGAGACAAGTCAAATATGAGTTGACAGTGAAGCTCAGTTTGTGAATCAAAATGTTTATATAAGATGTGAACATAAATGACCAGCTCTGATCCTAAAGGTCTGCTCCTGTGTGTTTCCTGTCGGCAGGGAGAGTTTGTGGACGACGGCACCGAGACAAACTTCACAGTCGGGGAACACGACTGCTGCATCAAGGCGACCAGCAGTGGGAAGAAGAAGAATGGCATTGTGCACTATTTACTGCTGGACGGAGAACAAATACCAGCTTCAACACATTAGTGCAGAGCTGAGCTGCCAAAGACTCTCTGAGGGAGCTGTTTACATCTGCTGGAGGAACTTTATTTTGAAGGATTCGTTTGGTTTGGTTTCAAATTTAGACCATTGTGTAGAAATATGCAATAAACACCGAAATCAAAAGCATTGTCTCTTTTTATGCTCCACTGGGTGATTTATTCAACAAGATGTCCATTTTGCAACTTTATTTTGAAGGGGGCCTAAATTAATTCACTTCCGCTGTCAAAAATCATGAATTCACAAGCAGAAATCAAAGAAATCAGCTGATTTTTTTAAAAAAAATCTTTTTTGCGCACTGAGTGTGTTCCTGAATGCCGCTTCGTCAAGCACGCGACGGTTGGCGCGAGAAGGGCCGGAACAAGAAAAAAAATGAAGTTCAAAGTAAAAGTATAAAATATGTCGTGATTTAAAAAGTTCAGAGGGAGTCGTACGAAATACAATATGCACAATAAATGTAAGAATTCTAGTCTGCAAATTAGACCTCTGAGATAATCGGACAAAATACATATAGGTTTTGTTTTTATATTTTGGTGATTTTAATAAATGTTACAAACGTACTGTGTGTCTATATTGAATAATAATATATTAAGATTAGTATAATTAAAATAAATTAAAGATGACAAGGTAAAAACGAGATACAATCAGGCTTCTACTCTAACATTTGTGTTTTACAAGTGTTTCTAAATCTTTTTTCCTTTTTTATTTACATTTTAGTTTTAAAATAAATCATGAAAAATACTATATTGTTACTTCCTCTTCCATAATGTTTATCCTGTGTCTAGACTGGGGTTGCTTGGATGAGATAAACTTGAAAAATATGTTGGTATTAATGTTTAACGCTAATATGGTACAGTTCAATACTGTAGATAATGAAAGTTGGAAATTGGTAATAATCGAGTAAAGTACAAATACCTCAAAACTGTGCTGAAGTAAATGTACTTAGCTGCGTCTTAGTTATATTACGTACATGTTCTTGTCGGCTCTGTCCAGTTTTATTTTGAAAAATACCCACCCTGTGAACATCACGATCTAACTACATTTCTGTTTCAAATGTATTTTATTGAAGTGGAAAACTTACATTTTCAGATGTTTTCAGTGAATTGAAGGCAAAACAGTACATTTCCTGCACATGTAAGATGACGTTGTAGGATTGTAGTTTTATTATTTCTAGTTGCATGTTGCATATTTTCATTTCTTTTTTTGTTTGGATCTTTGTTTTCAATTTACATGGTAAACATCAGTTTATGTCGGCAAGAAGAAAAATAAAAAACACGAGTCTTATTTTGAAAATCCGCACCGGATTCCGTCGTGTTGTGCGCGTGCGTTGACCCGCGGGAGGACCCACATTGACGGCAGTGACGTGCCCGGCTGGGATACTGTGGCTCCGGTCTGCACGGGATGGACCTCACGGCTCTGGAAGGGGGATCGGCTGAGTGTTTGTGCGCCGTGTGCGGGACTCACCTGTGAGAACGTGTCGCTGAAGCACCGGGAGGAGCCCCGCTGGACCGCCGCGGCCCGGCTCGGATTGTGGACGGTGTTGTGCTGCAGCTGTTCCCGGACTGGAGACAAAACAACGGACGGAGGGACGGACGGGAACATCCTAACTCCCCACCACGAACTGTTTATCGGGCTGCCTGTCTGTCACCAGCCGCCGCCTCACTTTATTTTGTTAAAATGGCTGCTGGCTCCGCTGCCCTCTAACCTCCCGCTCAGCCGGTATGTTAAGCCGACTTTAGCGCCTGAAAAGCGGCGAGTTTTCCCTTTTCCCCGGCTTGGAAGCTACAGCTAGTTAGCTTTAGCCGGCTAGCCTAGCCACCTAGCAACAAGGCCGTTTTTTACCCTTCTCGTCCGGTCAGCTATGACTCTGAGCGCTGTTTTGGACCCGGCTGGACTCGAGAGACTGCGGTTCTGATCTGACTCGGGTTGGAAGGATATGGGGAAGCGTTGCTCCGCCTGCCGCACATCTGTCAGCGCACCGGGATCGGGAACCGGGACGCCCCGGGAAACAGCTGCCTTCAGCGGCCAGTAGCAGCAGCAGCCTGGCCGCCTCCGCCAGAGACACACAGCGCTGGTTATCAGTCAGACTCCCCGGGATGTAGCGGAGGAAACCAGGGACTTTAATCTGTGTGGACTCAGTGATTTACATGAATGTGTAGCTGATGTGTTAGTGGATGAGATCCGGACGAGAAGAGCGTGTTCCGACGCTTCTCTGAGCTTGCTGGAGGTCACATCGTTCACCTTCCTCTTCATCAACCACGCGTCCTGCAGTCCGGGGGCTCAGCCATGAACTACCAGCAGCACCTGGCCAACTCGGCCGCCATCCGCTCCGAGATCCAGAGGTTCGAGTCCGTCCACCCCAACATCTACTCCATCTACGAGCTGCTGGAGCGGGTGGAGGAGCCGCTGCTGCAGAACCAGATCCGGGAGCATGTCATCGCCATTGAAGGTAGGACACGGAGGAGGATGCTGCTGGTGGTCCAGCTGTGCACAAACACGTCTAGAGCCCCGAACAGGCTGGTACATGTGCTGAGGTCCCCGTTCAGTGTGCTGGGACTCAGAATGAAATCGATGCTGAGGATCTGAAGCGGTCCAGACTGATCAGATCAGCTGTGAGGTGACACACTGCTGAGAGCTGGCAGCAGGTCTGCACAGATGTTGGACCGTGTTCTGGTCCGACAGCAGCAGTGATATCTGGGTTCAATGATGTTCAGTTCTAACTGTTGTTGCCACTAAAAGCTGCATGAATATGAAGATTTATTAGACTTTATTCTACAGCCTGACTGTTAATCGATTCATTACTTGGCACAACAACAACTTAGAGTCAGAAAACCACAATCATGGAAAATATCCAGAAGTCTCCTCAGAAATGGACCGTTACTCGCTTTATGGCACCTGAGTGCAAACAGTCTGATTTGAATATATCACCTGGTTATCAGACACTTCAGTAATGAAGTCAGAACATTTTACAGTTCAGCAGTCTTTGTTTCTACCGATATCAGTTCAGTGAAACAGAAAAACTCACCGGATTGTAGAAACTATAAAGTCTCCCAGGACAGAATATAGAGTTAGCATGTCAGATAATATATTTGCTGATATTAGAATACACGGCTGGAGAAATATTCTGCTTTTATTGGCACAAACGTGGCTGAAAAATATCATGAAGTCTTGTCAACAATATCCAGTTTTGTTGCCACAAACACGACTGGAATTTGTCCTGAAGTCTGGTAGGAAATGTAGTTTTAATATGCAGGATCTTGGCTGTAGTGCTGCACAGGTGTAGGAGTCTGGACCTCAGAGGTGTTTTGTAAGAAGGATTTATGTTGAAGCTCAAACTGAGATGTGAACAGAACTGGGACTGCACTTTATATTAGCCTGAACTTTGTGTCACTATCAGTGAGATTAATTTGTTTATTGCACATGATTTTACATTTTGTCTGCTGGGAGAGATCAGCTGCGCTCTCTTGGTCTGATCATGTTTCGGTGTGAGGACAATAATGCTAACACAGATGTACTGAACAGACACGTGAGCCTGCGTTCGTACGGTGATTTGTAAAACAATCCACCACTCAGTATTGATTTATTGAGCGGTGCAGGTGGGAAGAAGCCGGTGTCTGTTAGCAGAGATATTAATAGTGACAGTTTGAGATTGTCCTTACAGTTTTGTCCGTATAAACTGTCGTATTCTCATGTTGTGTTCAAACGGCTTCACCTGTGATCTGATTAAAACGGTGGAAATGTAAAGGGACCCTGGTGTTACAGAGAACATGTCACACGGTTGTCGTTAGCTTCCAGAGACTGAAACCGGCTCTTTCTATTTGATTATCTGAGAATTGGAGTCGAGCAGGAATGAGTTTAATTTCTGCTTGTTGCTGTGGGTCACATGATGATGATGATGATGATGATGATGATGATGAAGACAGATCCTGTGAGGTCTGTTTGTGTCGTCCCTGATTCTGTTTGGAAGAATATGTTTTCTGGAGCCGAGCTGGCAGCTGCTTTGTTGGAGCGACGGCTGGCTGTGTTTGGAAACATCTGTATGATGCGCAGATGTGTGCAGTCACACGGTCAGCAGAAAAAGAAGCTGGACCGGGTCAAACGTGACAGAATGTGATTGACTGTCACTTCTTGAGCTCTGCAGAACTCGGTTCTGTTTGGATGCAGCTTTAAAGGGCGACGTCGGTGCTTTTTTCTAGCAGGACTAATGACCTCACCTTCCAGAACGTGTCAAGCAGTGCTGCTAAAAATAGACTTTCACTGAGTTGGAGCAGGATTTCCCCCCATAAGAAGAAAATTCCTGCAGTTTTGCTTCCTCCTGAATAAATGTTCACAATGTACATTTCTAAAACCACAGACACGCTCAAACGATTTACATTTCTCCATGTTGCAGCTTTCTTTTAGGTTCAGTTTTCAATCTGATGTTGAGACAACACTGTGCTTATGCTCTGGTTTACTCAGGAAAAAGGACGTCTGCTCAGAAACATCCAGGTTTGATGCTACTAACACAGATGGAAAATGTCCCCAAGTCTCATATCAACATCTTGTCTAAAGTCTGGTGAACGTACCTGTTCTGTAACACCACAAACACGTCAGGAAAATGTCAAGATATCTGTTTAAAATCATGTAGTGATTTCACACTTATAAACGTTGAAGTCTTCGGCCCTTTTAAAAAACAATCCAGTGGTTTCACCCTGAAAATGTGACGCGCTGCCTCTGAATTTGGACTAAAATGAATGGGGTTTGGTTGGGGTTTGTTTTGTTTTTTTTGAGGAATAATAATGGATTGTGGCACAAAGGCTCGCTGTAGGTTGAATCACGGTGTACATTAGGACCAGCCGAGGTGTGACGGCGCTTGCTGAGCTTCACAGCACAATAGCGAGAGCAGTGACTCGCTGCTACTTGAGCTCATTTCCATTTTCCCTGAATTCAGTGGCACTCAGTGACTCATTCAGGCTGCGTTCATGCTGGAAATAACCCAAAACAGCAGCAGCAGCAGCAGCAGCAGCAGCAGGCGGACTGTCATCCTCTCTCTTTGCCCCTCAGCGCACATCTGGACGCCTCGCTCAGATCCGTGTGCTGTTATGCAAGCTGTCAGCTGGAGAGGCCTCCGTCCTCCCTGTGTGTTTGTGTTGTTGTTATGTAAGGCAGCCGTCCGTCCCTCCCGTCGTCTTATGGGCCCGGTTCTGGCTCTCATGGAGCAGGTGAGACCCGGCCTACTTAGCGCCACATGTTCTCCTGCTGTGGCGGCGGCGATGGCGGCGTGGCGGGGCTCATTTGCATGTGAGGTGTGTGTGAGGGAGGATGGATGTCCTCCCAGCCAGGTGACACTGACCCATTTTCTGTGTTATCACGAAGCAGCCGGGAACAGCCACACTTTCCTTTTCTCACGGCCGGAACACAGATTTTAATTCACAGAGCCATTTGAGACAAACAGGTTTTACTCACTCAGACTGGACTCAAAGGAAGTTACACACTGATGATTAACACCAGCATGAATCACAGCACACAAGGACACAGTCTGTTTGTGTTGACAGGAAGTTGTTGTGGATGTTTGTCTGATAATTTCCTTTTTAACGCCGCTCAGCTGTCTGATCTCTGTCAGTGTTCATCTGTCTGATGCTGAGGAAAACATCATGTTTCAGCTTAAAATACCTGCTTCCGTCACCACAAACATGGCAGCAGACTTCGGTCTTGTCTTCATTGATAGAAACTCACATATTTTCACGATCACCACTGCTGATAAAAAATCTATCTGATGTGACTCGGGTAGAAAATGAGGAGAGCTGAGGTTTGTCTGGTTTGAACGCTGTTGGAAACATTTAGGATGATTCAACAAGTCAATTTCTTCCATATTATATCTTTGAATTTTGCCCAGTTTATTTTCTTACGTTCAGACTAGTTGAACAGTTGAAACTTTAGTTTGAACGTCAGGGAAGTGAGTGGTTGTGAGCATGATGGAGCGGTGTGATCCGGGCCGAGCGAGCAGCAGATTGAAGGCTGTGTTTTGTGAGAGCAGCGGTAGAAAGTAGATTACAGTAGATGTGAGTAGATCCGGTGGAGTGGAGTACGGCGCTCCTCTTTAATCTCCCCAGGCTGTTTATCAGAGCCGCTCTGCAGTAACTCGACCACGTTTCTTTTGTCTTATTTTGTCGGCGCTCCAGCCTGCGGGTCCGTGAACGCACCGTGTGACCTAGTTCTCCTGGCCGCGGTGTGTTTGCTCACCCTGCAGGCTCTGTGGATCCTCTCGCATTTGTCAGGACCGGACCCACAGTAATGCTCATTCTCAGGTTTCCTGTCTTATTCAGGCAGCACACTGAGGACCACCTGTAGAGAAAATCAATCCCGTGCTGCTGCCAGCGAGCGGACTGATCTCCAACCAGGGTTTAAATGTGGGATTAGTCTCTGTCAGATGAATCAATGCTGCGTGGAGCCTGTTTACATTCACTGCTGAGCCTTTTTGCGTTCCTTTGTCTGCTCCGGCCAAAGTAAAGCTCTCTCACCTTCAGCCAGTCGGACGGTATTTTAATGCACCTTTATGTGACCTGAATCTCTGTGGCAGCACAGTTATGATTCATAAACAACATGTATCACACACCAACAGATGGAGGGAAGGAGGGATTTGTACTTTCCTGCTTCTTCATATTTCTACTCCACTACATTTATTTCACTTCCTACTTCTGACAAGTTCCTCGACTTGTTCGCTCCCTCCGTCATGTTTCCTAACAGCCTCGTGAATAAAATGAGCCTAATGAAGATAAATCAAATATTTATGTACAACTGAATTAACTGCACACGAGCAATCAAAGGAGGGTATCGACCGGTTCCAGAGTGAGGCCCGTGTTCTGGTCCGAGGGCTCAGAGTTGAGCTCACGTCTGAGGAGCTGCAGTGAGATGTGAGCGTCCGTCAGCTTCAGATGTATCAGTGTCCACGTGTTTGTCTCTTAACGCTCCGCCGACATCAGAACATTGTTATTGTGGCAGATTGAAGCCGGAGGCAGGGAGCAATTATGTAACGCTGCGGCTGATTGACATCCCATAATAACAGTAATAGCAGTAATAAGGAGTCACAGGGATGCTTTTAAACCCGGGGTTTTCAGCCGTTACATAAGAGCCGCCGCAGCGCTGCCAGCACGCCGCTCTGTCTTGAGAAATTACGCTGAGGTCTGTGCACCTTTTGTCCTCCACCTCCGCCCGGCCATGCTGACCACACCACTCTCTCTGCAGAGTGCCTGTGCTTTCATTAGGCCTAATGTACGAGGTGAAGCGTGAGTCATCAGCAGGCTGGAGGACGGTGGAGGCGGACAGCACAGCAGATATTTCTGTCTCTTTTAAATCACTGGTTAACTTTGATCCATGAAGCACTGAGTGGTCTGAAATCAAGAAGAGCTTCACACTGATTCCTGCAGTCATGAGCGTCAGCAGGTGACGTCCTGAGCTGGTATTCATGTTGCTAATGAGTAGAAATCCTGTCTGACATTTGTCCTGCATCAGTATTCCCCCGGCTGCTTCTTCCTCCTCCTCCTCCTCCTCCTCCTCCTCCTCTGCAGACTGATCGATGAGCATCAGCAGCCGCTCGGGGACACTCGTTATCTCGTTAATCTGGTTCTGTGGACAAATGCAGCGCGTGCACGAGGACCCTGATGTGACGCACCAACACAGGAAGTTCAGGTCAAAAGGTCTCATTTCCACAACGAGCTCCTCCTTTTATTACCAGTCAGGTCTTACAGTCTGATCGTCGTACTGGACGTTTGGCTGCATCTTTAGGATAAAAAACAAGGTGAAGGTTTCACAGGTGAAACAGGCCCCCAGTTATGTTCACATCCAAAGACTTCTTCACCCATTAACAAGAAGCTCATTTAAAGAAACAAATGTAAACAGATATCAGCTGTTTGCTGAATGAGCTCCAGATATTACAGAACATTCACCCTGACAGCAGAGTTTCAGTCGGCCGTCAGCAGAGATCCATAAAGCCCACTGGAGGCAGATTAATGGGAGCAGGAAAAGTTGTGATCTGAAACTAATCCCAGAGATCCCAGTTAACCTCGTCTCACTGGAGGATTTAACACCAGCGAGCGACCTCCAACCTCGGTGTGACCCGAGGATCACAGCAGCTCCACCTGCTGCAGTTAAAGTTTTAGTTTTATACTTGATTTCTTTAATGTGAATATTTGCAGGTTTCCTTCCATCATCTGAAATATCTTTATAGTTTATGAAGTTGTGATGATCACAGTGATCTTTAATTCAACCACCAACATCTGTTGATGCTGTCAGTAGCCGTCAGACTGATGTGTCCAGATGTTCCTGTTCGATCCAGAGACACCAGACCGCCGTCAGGCCTCAACGTCGCTGATTTCTGTGTGAAACTCTCTGGCAGCGCTCGACTTGACACTCGACTGGTGTTTTAATGTGAGAGTGCAGCAGTTACCTGCCAGAGTCTGAGTCAGCAGCTCTCTGCAGGTCGCCTGACGCTGCAGAAACTGTGGAGTCATGACTTCTGCAGCACAGATCAGTTTTCTTTTCATTAAAGAAATGCAGTTTCACATCATCTTGGACCGTCACTGTCTCCAGCTTCAGATGAAGCTGTAAAACTCTCCGTTAAACAGCCGTTAGATGTTTGATATTCAGTGAGATTTGATGCCTCGTCATCTAACAGGCTGAAGATTAATCAAATCTAACATGACTTACAATCAGAGTTTAGCTAAACTGGGTTTAAAATGAATAAACCAGATTTAAAAGGTCCAACCTGTAAGATAGTTTATAATATCAGCAAATGTAGGAAGTAATATTTATCTTCACTGGTGATTAATGTGTTGGTTCATTGTTTTGGTTTATGAAATGTCAGAAAACGTTCGTGAGCAAGAGGACGTCCACAAACTGACTTTAAAACAATGATGAGTGATTCTGAGTTTGTGAACCGGCTCACAGGTTGAAACCACGTTATTATTTCTGCAGATTGTCCTGAACTCGTCTTTTTGTGTCCGACTCAGTTATCTGTCCACATTAGCTGCAGCGTGTCGACATGATTACAGCTGGCAGAGCAGACAGATGCGTTCACTGACACATTTGTTCCGCCGTTTGTTTCCACGCAGCGTAAAATCTGTGTCTTAGCGTCTCTCTGACAGTATTCCAGTTTGCTTTTCGCTCCACGTCGGCTCTGAAACGCAGCCGGAGGAGAAGATGTGGGTTGTTTTTCCACCAGCAGATATTTAGGTGGTGGTCTTCATCTGACGTCTAATCTGTCTAATCTGTGTCAACACGGACTCCCTGCTGAGACGGCCATGTTTGTTTTTTAATCCCTCTGTTTGCAACACACACACCAACACACTCGCCCCCCAGTGTCCAGACTGGTTTGATCCACAGTTCAGAACCAGTTCCATGAGTTCTACTGTGACGTCTGCCTCGTCATGAGCTGATGGAAATTATACCAGTGATGTTTGTTTAAAGATGTGAACATGAAGCCTTCAGGTGTCTGACAGGTGTTGTTACTAGCTTCTTGCTAACAAAGGTGATATCCACCAACACACACACGATGGTGATGGTTGGATCAGTTGGTGTGATCTCCTCCTCCTCTGCCTCCTCCTCGTCTTCCTCTCAGAAACTCCTTTAATGGGTCATTGTGTCTGAATAATGCAGAGCTCCGGGCTTTGCTGCTAAATTTGGTTTTGGCATCTCGCTGCTGATTGGCTGATCCGTCTCTCTCTCGCTGTCTTTCTCCCATCATCCCCTCTCTCGTTTTCTCTTTGGTCGCTCGTGACCTCCAGCGTTTTCCCACTTCCTGGGCATCACAGTTTGAGGTCGCAGGTCGCAGTGAGTCAGTTGGCAGACGGGAATCAGTCCGTCACACACGTCTCTGCTGATGACACGGCATCTAATGAGGTCATTAATGGACTGTTGTGTTGTAGCTGTGAATCAGCCTCCGTCACTCTGAACAGAGCTGCAGTCAGTCTGAGGATGTTCGATCACGACGCTCTCAGGACTGTAGAAGTTAGAAAATGTCTTTCAGTCTGCAGATAATCTGAGTGCAGGGACGTGGAGACCGTCCGTAAACCTTTAACTTACTATCAGCTGCTGGATTAGTCGTGAAGAGACGACAGGATGAGCTCACGTTTGTTTTAACACCGTATCAATGTTTTGATGTTTGACATCATGATGATCATGGATGTCGTGACTGTCAGCCTTCACCTGCTCCCAGGCTGCTGATGTTGCACACCTGTCCTGCTGAGCTGACAGAAAGACGACTCCTCACTCGGTCCACGGAGGCTCGACTCGTCTGTCCGGTTTGAGACTAGCAGAGCCGGACGATCTGTCGGACAGCTGAGGGCGGTCGGGTGTTGATTACAGAGCTGGAGGTAAAATCTTCTCAGAGAGTTTCCTGCAGAACGTAAACGGGAATCTGTTGGTGTGACTCAGCAGACATCAGAGTGACTTCTTCAGAACTGCGGCAGAACTTCACAGTGACCCTGTTTGACTGTTGTTGTCACAGCAGCATCACTGAGGAACTGTTCACTTCTCCAACAAACCACACAAACCACACCGCTGTGACCGTTTACTGCCGGTCAGCTTCCTCATTGTGTCCATGCAGACAACACTCAGTCTGACTCACGGAGACGTTTCGTTCTCTTCACATGAATTTAATCACTTTACAGACGAGATCCTGGTTCTGATCCTGGATCTGTAGAGACTCATGAGGAGCCTTCAGACGTCCTCTGACGGGCCTTCACAGGAAACATCACATCTTTACTGTCAGACGGACGCTGAGGGAAGTGAAAGACATCAACACGCCCACATCCAAAACCTTCACGTGTCTCATCCTGTCACAGCAGCTGCTTTCTGTCGGGCCACATAACCAACATTTATAATAAACACATAATAATGGGAGATGGATTTTAACACTATCCAGAGTAAATGAACATATGATGAAACAAACAGTCCACTAACTGTGTGTAAATCCCTGTGAGTTGGCATCGTGTTGCATGTGTACATAAGATAAGCTGATTGTTTTCACTCAGCAGAAGTAGAAGTAGTGAACTTTTACCAGGACGAGCTCGTTAAACATGAACTGTAGTCTGGAGACCACGAGGCCACATCAGAACCAGGTCCAGAGACAGAAAACAAGGTGTTCGTGACGTGACGCGACACGTTGTGATGAGGAGTTCTTCCTCTGCAGTCTAGTTTAACATGTGGTGTGTTTTCTGTGAGCAGATTCTGGTCAGCCTTATTGATCCGTCTCTCCTGATCAGAACTGCTGAACTCACCTGTGTGGATGAAACTGAATATTGAGAGATTATTGATTAATGAACACGTGTAGTTGAGCTACAAACTGTTCTCCTCCCAGTCCGACAGGGACTGAACACATGTTGACGTATGAAACAAACCCTCCTGACTGTCAGACGCTCTGCAGACTGACAACTGATTGATGATCAGGAGTATTGACGGTGTTTCACTGTCTGGTTCACAGCCGGTTTCACTTCTGGTTCAGGTGTTCTCTGTTCCCGACCCACAAACATCACAACCGCAAACCGATCCACTGAGCGTTTTATTGCTCAGGAGACAAACTCACCTGGATGTTTCTGTGTGAAGAACATCTGAGTTTCTTTGTGTAAAAACACTTTGAGCAGGAGTTTTAGTTTTTAGATGCATCAGATGAAATGATGTTCAGGCCCTGTTGTGGCCCAAATAATGAAGAGGTGAATGAAAGCTCGGCGCTGAGCATCACGTTCACTGTCCTCAATTCCAGTTACACAAATATCTTTTGTGTCTGTGAAGTCAGTTTAGACGGGTTTTGTTTCGTGGTTGGAAAGAAAAACTGTCCACATCTAATCCTTGTTTAGTTTCACATCAGCCTGGTCGTCCTGAACGAGAAAACATCTGTATTACAAGCTGATAAGAGACCCTGAGAGGCGGGCCTGGACCTGGACCTGGACCTGTGACAATGATTCAGTGGTCTATACGTTGTCCATCAGGAAGCGGAGGCTTGGATGTGTGTCGGCGCCCGTGCAGCTGTGGCGTCCAGCTGCAGCCGGCCTCTTCCCTTTTCCCCCTCCTCTCCGACATGAAGGGAAGCTCCAGACACCGACCCACCACAACAATAGAGCCAACGCACATCTCATGCTCGAGTAAAAATAGGCGGCTGGCTTCCTGCCCGCTCCTTAACAATGCTCTCTCAGTTTAATGCAGCAGAGTGGGACTCGCTTTGTAAACCGCTGACGGAGGCCACAGGATGGAGAGAAAGGACAGAAACCACAGCAGCGCTCGTTAGATGAGGGGGAGATCTTGTTACCGAGTCTCCCAGGGGAGGCTGATGTCACTTCCTGCTCCATCTCCATCTCCATCGATCCGTCCTGTGAGGCGTGGTGCTGGACGGAGGTCTCGGGCAGACCTGACCGTCCACCGTCGTCCTGGTTCTCTGATTTCTCTCTGCTCGGTTGGTCCTGCATGTTTCCGAGGCGTGCAGCAGATGCTCGGCAGCCCCTGAAGGCCTCGCCTCGTTCACCGATAAATCATTCAGAGCCTAATTAGTCTGACTCCACCACCAGCACCAGCTCGCCTTATTACAGCAGCTCCATGTCCTCATGAACCAGAACGGGATTGTTGGGTTTACAGGCACCTAGTCGGAGTCCTTCAGGAGCTACGGTGGCCTCAGAGGGCCATAAAGCTCCCCAGCTACTACAGAAAGAGAGTTTACAGGGTCGGCAGGCGACACTCGGCTCCATCTGTCCTTCATACACACAATCAATCCTCCTCTCAGACTCTTTGTACCGGGTCACCATCTGGCAGCAGGATCCTCGTCCTCCTTTTGTTTTTGTGTGTCAGCTACACCTCCTCCTCTGACACGACACCACCCTGATCTCTGAGCCGCATCGCCTCTTTAACTTTAATACAGCGGCCCGTATCGGACCGGGAGAAGCTCCAGAATCCAGCGTCCTGATTCTCAAACACACAACCTGCTGAAGCTGTTCTGCCTCTGAACTCTGACCTCTGACCTCTGACCTCTGAGCTACAAGCTAATGTCTCAGCAGGGATCAATAACACTCATCAGGACGCTCTGAGTGTTCAGTCACTGTTTAAATCAGAGCTGCAGCGCCTCATCCATCCATCATCAGTAAGCTCCGCTTCTCTTCTTCTTCCATGGACACACAGTGTTGAGCGGCTGCCTCGGTGCCTTTGGGCCCGGCTGCAGCGGTTCTAAGCCCTCTCCGGTGTGTCGGGTATCACTCTCGGGGACAGCGTGTGTCCACCGGCCCGACACACAAATCTCTTCATTTTAACTAAAGGATTATTAATCTGCCTCGCTGCAGCTGCAGAGGAGCGTTGACCCCTCTCTGTTTGGCAGTCGGACCGGGCCCCTGGCACCGGCGCCGCTCGGCTAATGCTCTTAACTGCTCACACACACACACACACACACACACACTGACTGATGCATGTAGGTGTGAATACAGAACTGAAGCTGCTGTGACCTCTGACCCTCCTCGTCTGTCCTGCCCGTGTACAGGAAGTAGAAGTGTTGTATGCAGCGGCGGTTCTGATGGTTCTGATGGTTCTGATGGTTCTGGACCTTCACTTCCTCTCGGCTCGGTTCTGATGTTGGTTTGTTGCAACAGAGAGACAAAGTGTGAGTCATCGGGGCGACCAAGCCTGTGCTCAGCAGAGAGAGAGAGAGTTTCTGTTTGTCCCTGCATCACTTCACGGCTGCCTTTACCTCCTCACCTCCTCCTTCCTTGTCTCCTTCATCTCCAAATCTCCTTGTTTCCTCTCCTCATTCCCTTCTCCTCCTCTCAACACTTCATCTCCTTTTTTCTTTTTGTCTCCTCACTTCCTCCTCCATGTTTCCTCTGCTCTCACTCTCATTTGTCTCCTCCTCTCCCTCTCTCTGCTCATCTATTCTCATCTCTCCTCTCCTTGTTTCCTTCTCCTCCTCTCCACATTTCATCTCCTTTTTTCTTTGTGTTTCCTTTCCTTGTCTTCTCTCCTCCTCTTCAGTGTTTCCCCATCTTGTCTCCTTTCACCCTTTCTGTTCTTCTCTCCTTCCTCCCCCTTCCTCCCCTTGTTTCCTCCTCTCCTCTCCTCTCCTCTCCTCTCCTCTCCTCTCCTTGTTTCCTCTCCTCTCCTCTCCTCTCCTCTCCTTGTTTCCTCTCCTCTCCTCCCACTCCTCAGTGACTCACCCTTAAAGCAGAACTCAGTCTGTGGTTCAGTCTTTTCTGGATGTTCAGTTGTTCAGCAGAACTCTCACAGTACCGACTCTGATCCTCACTGTGACTGTAGAATCTGACATTTTGGATGTTCACGTTTGCAGATTTTAAAAAGATTAAAAGGTTAAAAGTGCAGAAACATCCTTCTGTGTGACAGTGTGATGGAAACTGTTCCTGTCTAAAATGTAGAGAAATGTGAATGGAGTCTGGTGGCCGGTGGAGGACAGTTCCTCTGTGTCCTCAGGAGTTTTACCTCCACACAGAGCTGCAGTGTTGTGCTGGAGGAAATAAGATGAGGATGATGGAAGAGGAAGAGGAGGAGGAGGATTAGAAGTGAATTAGGGACAAGGAGAGAAAAAGAGGAAGGAAGGAAGAGAGAGGAGAGGAAATAAGGAGGAGGAAAGCTGATCCCTGGAGCCACGCCTCCAACAACAAAGCATTCTGGGAGAAAATAAGACTTGTGTGAAATGAGCCTGTGTGGGAAGCCCCAAATTCCTCTGAAGACAAGAGGGACACAACAGGCTCTGTACATGTCGGTCTGCAGAGACTCAGGATAACAGGACGATTCTCTGTGAAGCTCCCTGCCCCGGGCGGAGGGAGCTGTTAGCCTCGGGCTAATGGGCTAGCTTCACTCACAATCTGCACTACAAGTGGGAATATAGGCCAGGCTGCAAGTTCTGTTGTTATGTAAGGTGTGCTTGTCCCTTTCATACAGACATGTTTCATAAAGTGGCCGACAGGAAATGACACACAATGTGCTGAGAAAGAAGCTGTTAGCTTCAGTTTAAAGGAGCCGTTAGCTTCTGGTTAAAGGAGCTGCTAGCTTCAGGTTAAAGGAGCCGTTAGCTTCAGGTTAAAGGAGCTGCTAGCTTCAGGTTAAAGGAGCCGTTAGCTTCAGGTTAAAGGAGCCGTTAGCTTCAGGTTAAAGGAGCCGTTAGCTTCAGGTTAAAGGAGCCGTTAGCATCAGGTTAAAGGAGCTGCTAGGTTCAGGTTAAAGGAGCCGTTAGCTTCAGTTTAAAGGAGCCGTTAGCTTCAGGTTAAAGGAGCCGTTAGCTTCAGGTTAAAGGAGCTGTTAGCTTCAAGTTAAAGGAGCCATTAGCTTCAGGTTAAAGGAGCCGTTAGCTCCAGGTTAAAGGAGCTGTTAGCTTCAGGTTAAAGGAGCCGTTAGCTTCAAGTTAAAGGAGCCATTAGCTTCAGGTTAAAGGAGCCGTTAGCTCCAGACTACTTAGACAGAGAGGTTTAAAAGCCATGGCGAGCTGGTTAACATGTTTCTTCAAAGGTTAGCTCTTCGTGTCAAAGCTGTTGAGTCTTCACACTCGTTGATCATTTTAGTTACATTTTTGAACGTTTTGTACTAAAATCTTTACATACTGCACCTTTAAAGTCACATTTTTCTCTGCTTCCTGTGACTGTTTCACAATAAAAGCTGTGAGAAGCAGCAGCAGGAGGGAAATGTTGTGTTAGCATTAACACAGAGAGGATTACAAGCTGGATTACATGCTAGATAATTTCATGTCAATCTCAGCATAGACATGGCGGACCCCGCCACCAGGAGTGAAAACAACTGCGCATATAATAATTTAGATCATAAATAAAGTCGGACACTTGTTTTGATTCTGAGAGAGCACTGAGCAGCGGCTGTCCAGTGAATACAGAGTGACCTCTGATCTCATCGCACGTCAGCCAATTGAGTTAGAGCTGTGGACACGGCGCCACACAGACCCGCCGTTCTTCTCTGAAGTGCACTTGAACTATTTGAGGAGGCGGAGCTGTGGAGGAGACAAGTCCCACTGTCTTCTTCTTCCCTTTCATAATAACATGGAGGAAGAATCCAGAGCAGAAATGTGTTTTGTACAGAACATTTCCACAGAGAGGCTCATTAGCGCTGACGAGCAGTGAGAGCCAGCTGGTGATCAGTGCGATGACATGAATGTGATGGAGGGCTTATTGTTTGTGCTGCAGTGCTTTCCCACTGTATTGATGACTGAGACCACCGATCACACAGTGTGTGACCTTGAGAGGAGGATGTAACACACACTCCTCCCTCCAGTCTGGCTTCAGGCCCAGCAGATACTGTACGACACTCGCAGAGACGACCGACCAGCGTTCTGTGATGATTTTCTGCTTTTGTCTAAACTGAACATCTTCATGAACATCTGCAGCAGAGAAGCTGGAGACACGTCCTCTCACCACGTCTGTCGGACTGTAGAATTACACTTCTCTCCCACAGTCTTTGTGTTTTACAATAAAAAGCGTCAGTTTCCTCAACCAGCCATGACAGACGGCTCTGTCCTCTATTTAGAATCACTATGAAGTGATCGATCAGTGATCAATCGATCAGCAGAAGAATATCAGGGAGTGTAAAAACGTCCTTTCTCTGCTCCAGTCTGTGTTTGATGCAGCATGAGTGTGCTCTGTGTGTGTGTGTGTGTGTGTGTGTGTGTGTGTGTGTGTGTGTGTGTGTGTGTGCTTCAGAGCTTGAAATCGTTGTAAACGTGTGTGTTTGGCTCTCGGCTGTAGTTGTGATTCTCTATCTGTCTCCCTCAATTTGCATTTATTCCTGTGGGCTCTTCATTGTGTGTGTGTGTGTGTGTGTGTGTGTGTGTGTGTGTGTGTGTGTGTGTGTGTGTGTGTGTGTGTGTGTGTGTGTGTGTGTGTGTGTGTGTGTTGTATATTTAGATGATCTCCTCTCAGTCACATATGATTCAGCGGCTGCAGAACAAGCCTCGTCCTGCCTCTCTTTACAGCTGTTCTCCGTGTCGAACACTGAGATTTTAAGCTCCTCGTCAGAGAAGAATTCCTCCTTAAATCACCCGATCAGTCACAACAACAGTTGTCGAGAGACGGTCGATCATCCTGTCGAACAGAAGTTGGAAACAAATCCCCTCAAATCCAGTTGCAGAGAACCTTTTGTCTTCCATCAGGCAGAATCAATTCAAAAGCTCATTTGGAAAACTGCCAATTTAACACATTTGGATGGAGAAAATATCATCCAGTTTTCTTCTTTGGCTCTTTGAAAGGGATTCTGGGAGTTGTAGGAGACATGTCAGATTCTTGAACCTGTGACCTTTTGATATGATCTCTGAACACTCCCTGCCCACCAGCACTCACTGTAGAGGCTCGTTTTTAAAAATTAACCAGCTCAGTGGAATCTGACCCAGTAAATCACAGAGGAGGGTTTTTGTTGAAGCACGGCGCCACCTGCAGGTTGTTTCCTCACTGAGTGATGAAGACTACGTATATTTACACCTTTCAACCCTGGGAATCTGATAAAATCTGCTCCTGCAGGTAGATCCTGTGTTCTGGATCCCTCTGATATTCTTTATGGTTTCATGAATCTCAGATTCATTTATGACACGTTAAATAGATTTTATCATTTGATGTTGTCGGTTTGGTTACAGCACTCATGAAAAAAGAGAATTTGATATTCAGTCAGGCGTTCCAACTTATTCAGATGCATAGATGTTATATAATTTTTGTTGGATATGATTATATTTATTTAAAAATGTGTATAGATTTATTTTTTTTTTGGTTTAATTTCATTCGACTCATTATATTCAACAACCTTCAAGCTGCAAGTTTTACCCTTAAAATAATTATTTTCTAAATTGAATTTAGTCTTCTTTTTACTGTCTTTTTCTTTACTGTGATTTTATTTGCATTTTTTAAGTTTTACATCAGTTTTTTGTTCTTAAAATAGACTCAGATTTTTAAATTATATTTAGGTTTTTTTTGCTTAATTAATATTTTTGTCTTATTTTTTGTGTGCTTTAATTTGTCTTATTTTAAGTTGTGATATTTTCTTATTGTTATTTTTATTTGATTGACTGTTGACTTAATTCAATGTAGTTTTACTTTGTTAAAATATTTATCAAAACTAAAATTTCAACTGAAATTTAAAAAGATTTTAGAAAAAAAAAATAGATGAATCAATATTTATTCCATTGTAGTTTTTCTCTTTCTGGAGATACTGAAACGTTGCAGGTTTGTGTTGTTGTTGTTAGATCCTGTGGTGATGAATGAGATGATCAGGTGTCAGTCTGCAGTAAACAGATAAATGTAATAAGTCTCAGCTGAGAGCAGTGAGCCTGCAGCCTGCAGCGCCCCCTGCTGGCCCGACCTCTCCTCCTCTCACAACACATTTCAGGCTCTGTCCTCAGCCTCAATGCTCGTCCTGGTTCTGGGTCACGGCCGTCAGCTTCGATCTTCGTCCCGCTCACTCACAGCTTTTGTTGTGCGGAGGCGAGTGAACAGGAGGCAGCACAGTTTGATCCCAGGATCCTCTTTGTTCTGTTAACTCTCTGTCTGCCTGCAGCTCTGTTAGACACTGCGATCACTTCAGCTTCTCACCGCAGCTCTGACACCTGAACAAAGATGTTCCCAACACCAGGACAGGAAGAAGTTCATGTAGAAAAGGTCCAAATAATGAAGAATTAGTCAGAGACGGAGTTTCATAGTGTTATAAAGTTGGTTTAACTCAACAACTCTTAAAATCGCTACATTTGTTAATGGAGTCTGGTGAAGTTGTGGTTAATAGTTGGCTTCATGTATTAAATTTGATGCTGAATCGACAACAAGGCTCTAACGATTTAGAATTTGTCAGAGACGGAGTTCCCCATGTTTATGAAGTCTCTCCTCACTTCGGAAAGCTTGAAATTAGGTGATTTGTTAATGGAGTCTGGTGATGTTGCAGTAACATTTCTTCCACTTTTAAAACGAGACAACATGTTGATTATTTCCGATTTCCTGGGTGAACTCAGGGCTTGTACACCCCATATGATGAGATTTTCAGCAACATAATCACCTTATGTCATTATTTACTAATTTATGTTGAGTACTGATAAAGTTCTGAACCCATGTGGCGCCTCTAAATGTCCAGTTCTGTCCTGGCTGCCACATTCCTCAGTTACCGTCAGTGGCCCGGTCCAGCAGCAGGGGGCAGCAGGGAGCTGTGGTCTGGTCGGTATGGGAGGAATTCTGGGAATTCTCAGTGTGTGTGTGTGGGTGGTTGTGTGGCCACAGAGTGTTTATTGTGTCGCTGTTGGTTTGATCCTGACAGAAGAACTCCAGCAACTCTTATACAAGTGTTTCATACTGCAAGACTTTATATTTGTGTTGCTTTATGTTTGTTTGACAGTATTTCAGGGCTTTTCTGTACACAGATGTGGCAGAATCACATGTAAAATTAACAATCTCTTCCACTTTAATTGAATAATGTCATTAAATGACGTCCCACGCGTGTTTTGAGGTCTGTTCTGATTGGTTTACTGCTCAGAGACACCTGACGGAGCGTCTCCGGGCAGAATACAGGATGCAGCTGCTGCTGGTTGTCTACATCCAGATGTTTACAGAAGCCTCACATCTGTCAGCAGACAGGCAGCGTCAGGTTCAACCGCAGATGGACCAGAATGCATTTCTTCAGATGTGATTCAGTTTTTATAGATGAAAGGAGGATCGTGTTTAAAGCTGCAACAATGAGCTCATTTATTAATCTGAAGTTATTTTAGATCATGATTTAAAGTCATTTATCTAATTAAACAATGCTTCTCTTGGTTTTCTCTGAGTATAAACGGATCATTTGTGGTTTCTGACACTTGTACGGACAAAACAAGACATTTAGAGACGTCGCCTTGTGCTCAATAATTCATCGATACTGAAGATAAACGCTCGCCTGCGTTTATTAATGAATAATTAATGAGTATTAGTGATGATGATGTTTAAAATTTAATCAGCTTGTCCTGAAGTTTACCCCGAAAATCAACACTAATCAGCATGTTGTCTTCTTTACGACACGGTGGAGGTGTTACTGAACACACACACACACACACACACACACACACACACACACACACACACACCTATGATAAATTAAAAACAAATATGAGATGAAGGTGTTTCTGTCTGACATGGTGACTGTTTGAAGAAGAATATCGGAGAGGATGAATTTAAATGTCACACAGGAAGTGTGTGTGTGTTATTGTGAGTGTTGTGTGTGGGGGGGATCATGACAACACATGTACATACACATACAGAACACACACACGTATGTGTATATATATACACACACACTGATGCCCTGGAGACATCATTAGAGAGCAGAGAGGGGAGGCATTAATTATTCAGAGCCTGTGAAGAGTCCCGTGTGTGTGTGTGTGTGTGTGTGTGTGTGTGTGTGTGTGTGTGTGTGTGTCACTGGGATCAGAGGCAGTTAATTGGTTCCCACCACTCACAGGGCGAACAGAAACATTTAATAACAGAAGCGACAGCAGCTCGTCGATCAGCTGGGATCAATAATCAAACCTTAACATAAAAATAGCACAATACAAGAGATGGTAATAAAGTAAGAATACATTTACAAGCTCATTGAAAATATTTACATTCAAGATAAAACAAATACAAATTGTAGAACTGTAGTAAAAATGCATATTATATTAAAAAAATGTAATAAATGAAACTGACTTTTAAGAATTAAAACTGACATGAAATTTAACTCAAAATAAATAAGAATTGTAGTTAAAATTACATGAAATAGAATTAACTACAATGATATGAAGTAAATACAATATTATAACAACATAAAATAAGACTGTCATCAATCGTGTTTCCTAATGTTTATAAAATTTCTCCTCATTCCACAAATCCTTAAATTAGCCGATTTGCTAATGGAGTCTGGTGTATGATACCCGCGCTACGATCCTCAATGTACCAACAAAGTAAATCTCTCCTCAAATGTTACTTTGAGAATTTTAAAAATGTACAACAAGGCACCAGTGATTTAGAATACGCCGTTTCACACAGTTTCTCCTCACTCAACATCTCTTAAAATTAGCTGTTTTGTTAATGGAGTCTGGTGATACGATTCCCAAGTTACAGTGTTTCTCTTTTCACACCTTCAGAGACACGAACCTGCGTCTTCTCTTCCATTTTGTTTGTGTGTTGTGGACCCACTGCACATTTAGATGTTCATAAAATATATCATCACCTTGAATATAGATATGTATCATCCTCACCTGCTTTGGGTTGAACATGCTGGTTCTGTCCCGGTGCTGTTATCAGTCCGTCCCCAGCTGTCCCTCCTCCGTCTTCCTTATACGGTCGTTTCCTGGAGTCTCCTCCCGCTTGACACTTCCTGGCCTCGGACCAATCGGCTTCTTGTTCTTTTCGCAGCTCCGTCTGCAGCCGAGCATCTGGTTCCTATTGTAGCCAGGGATTAAAATACAGCAGGAGTGTGTGTGTGTGTGTGTGTGTGTGTGTGTGTGTGTGTGTGTGTGTGTGTGTGTGTGTGAGGGAGTGTGTGTGCCTCAGTTTTGCATATAATGTGTGTCTCTCGGGGGATTTCGGACATCAGCTGTCTCTTCACCCTCCTTCTTCCACACTTGGAGGTGTGTGTGTGTGTGTGTGTGTTGTTGTCATAAATTCATGAATCCATAATGAGGTGACCTCCATCTGTGCCGCAGCAGAGACTGTTTCTAAGAAGAATCAGCAGGATGTTTGCAGATTGTGTCCTTTATTCTCATCAGAGACGATATGAGAGCGACATATCAGCCAATCGTGTCGCTCCAGATGGACTTCTTATAGACTTGGAGGAGATCTCCAGTACATCCATTTGTTTTTAGTCCAAAACACAGTGTCCCATGCAACCACAGCAACAAACTGCAATCACAGACACCCTGTCATGCCTTCGTCCATCCAAAACTCCATTTAAAGGCAAAATATCATTTAACTGCCACACAGAGTCACGTAAGATGGATTCTGTGCTCGTCCTGTGGCCTGAAACAGCCAGCGAGAGGTTTCATACGCTGGAGGCTCACTCTTTCTCCTCAGCCAATCACATGCCAGCCTCCAGGTAGCTGATGCATCTTGTAGCCAATGAGATTTGTTATAAAGCCATAAACTTGGTCAGGACATAAAGAGCGATGATGATGTTTAGCTCCTGTTTCTCTCAGGCGGGGCACAAAATGGTGTTAGCTCAATGCTAACACAAAATGGGAATTACCTTTAACACACACACCATCACACACACACACACACACACACACACACACACACACACACACACACACACACACACGGATCCATCAAGTGCCAAGCCAGCCGTGCGAGCCCCACAGCCGGTCACCATGGCAACAGACCGGCGTCTGGAAGTCGGGGTGGGGCGGGTTTCTCTCCTCTCGTCTCCTTTCCTTCTGTCCTCATCTCCTCGCTCACTCTGTCCGCACACACACACACATACACACACACAAAACAACACCTGCAGCACATTATTTGCATAAAACAATTCAAGGTCACCTGTCTGCTGCCAGCGTCTGATGAGAGGCTGGCCCTCCTGTGTTGCCGTAGCTCAAAGAGAAACATTCTGACTCTGTTAAACCTGATATCAAAGGATCAGAATGAGCTGATCGCAGACGATTGATTGATTTGTGTTCTGATTGGCTCCTCTCTCTCTTCTTCTTTCCTCATGTCCTGCTGCTGCTCACCTGTCGGCCGACACTCATCACAGGTAAGAAAAACACTCCCCTATCCCCTTCTCTCGCCTGTATTAAAAACATGGAAATATTGACTGGAGTCTGGTGCAATGGGACGTAATTTAACCAGGGATCTGATCCTGCTTTTGGCTGATTTTACTTCTTGTCTGTCTGGTTGGGATTATGTGTTGCTTTGACCTTTGACCTCTGCGCTACTGGTCAGCCATGATGTTTTTGACACATTCAGGCATGTTAGCTTAGCATTAGCCTGTTCGCCTGAAGGAAAGTTAACCGTTCTGCAGTACATGTTTTGGATTCTCCACACGTCTTGACTCTTTGTGCATGGAGGCGTGTGTGTGCGTGTGTGTGTGCGCGCGCACATTCAAATATTCCCAGAATTCTCAGCGCTGACTGAATTTGTATGAGCTCTGTGTCTCTCTGGTGTGTTTTGGCATGTCTTTGGTGTGTGTGCGTGTGGACGTGCCTCCTCCTGCCAGCAGGGGTCCTCCCTCAGCTCGCCTCCTCACCCCCCTCCTCACTCCATCCTCCCTCTGCTAACTGACCCATTTTCCCCGTCTCCAGGGGGTGAGGCAGTGCGTGGGGGGAGGTGGGAGGTGGAGGTGGAGGGGTGGGAGCTGCGCCTCCCGCTCTTTGATGCAGAAAAAAAAAGCTGAACTCCTGAAGGAGGAGGGTGAGGTGGTGTGTGTGTGTGTGTGTGTGTGTGTGTGTGTGTGTGTGTGTGTGTCATGTTTGATTAGAGCACTCCCCGCTGGGTGTTTGTTAAACACGACTGTCACAGTAGCACCTTGTTTCTGTTTAACCTGTTGTGCCGTTTGTGTGCCACCAGACTCCCTTGACAAATTATCTAAATTAAAGCATTGTTGAGTGAGGATAGACTTAATAAACATCGAAATCATTATTTATGACAGATTCTGAATCATTGTGTCCTTGTTGTAAATTCAGCATTAAATGTTTCAGCCGAAGTTGTTTGTCTCCTTGTAAAAAGTGTCAGTTTGTGGCAGCATGTCTGTACCAGCCTGTCTGCTTCTGTGTCTAAAGTGCTAAAGTCTTACCTGCCAACACTGATCAGCTGTTTGAACACACTGTTTACACTGATTTCACCATTTACACTCCATTTATGAAAGAAGAAACATTTTATTGAAAAAAACAGGCTTCTTAATTACTGCCTGTGGAGAAAGTCACCAGACTCCCCTTAAAAATCACTCAATTTAGTGAGTTGTTGAGTTTAGAGAAACTTCATAGATATTGTGAAGTGTTATTGATGACAAATTAACAATCATTGGTGTTTCCTTGTAAATTCTGCATTAAATGCAATACATGAAGTGAAACATAAACCACAGTATCACCAGACTCCCTTTACAAATGTGTCAGCTTAGTGAGTTGTTGAGTTGGAGACACTTTACAAACTTATAAACTCTGTCTCTGACTCATTCTGCATTATTTGGACCTTCTTGTAAATTTGGCAGTTGTTCTACATGAACTTCTTTCTTTTTGTAAAAACATGGTGTCTGTCAGAGTGATGAAAGTTCCTGCTAGAAAAGAGTTTAATTAACTGTCTTTTCTGCTGATCAGTGAATCAGAAAGATAACACCCCTCGTGGTCATGCAATAGCAGACATGCTTCAGTGCTGTCTGCAGAACTGCTGGATGTATATATACATATTTCATGTGATGCAGGCAGAGTGCAGACATGTAGAAGAAGTGCGAGCTGCTTCCAGACAATTTATATTGAAGACCACACGCATCAAAGCCCCTTGTTAGCTTGAACGTGCCTCCTCCATCAATTTGATACTGAGGAAAATTTAAAAACGTGATGTTTCTAAGGCAAGTTCTGCACATGAGCGGCATTTTTTGTTTGCTTTTTCTTTTTCGCTTCTGGTCAACTGGATTTTCTCCCAACACTTAGTTCCTCAGATGGATTTTAATTTGTGCGCAGAACTTAATTTCCACCGTGTGTAAACATGCTAATCTAAGCTAACGGTCCAGCGCCGCTCCCGCCCTCTGATTTGCCAGGTTCAAATTGGAGATCTTGTCTCATCCATCGCTCCGTCTCCTCCTGGTTTAGCCCTGCTGGAGGTGACCCTGCTTAGTTAACCTCTCTGTGCTCACAGCTGCTCTCCGTCCTCTCCTATAAACAGGAGCTGATGGAGCTGATGGAGTTTGGGGGGGTTTGTGTAGCTGCAGGTCCTGATAAGACCGTCAGAGTCTCCAGAGGGCGGTGGACACATTAACGCCTGCAGACCTTTTGATTCAAACTTTACACCTCCTCCTGGGACGCTGAGCTTTGTTGTGACCGATAAAACATTTTCTGAAGCAGAAATAATCAAACACACAGCCGTAAGAAGAGAAGAGAGGACGTCAGGAAGGAAACATTTTCATTCTGTTTCAGCTCCATCAGGGTTTCACCACAATTACAGCCTGATGGAGAAAACGGCTTCACTCAGTTGACTTTTAAACGTCTCAGCTGACAGATTTTGCGCTGCAGAGATTTTTCCTCGACCACTAAATGTTACGTCGGGCCAGCTTGTGTTTCATTGTGTGGAGGACGTGTAGATCACGCAGCTCCACCTCCCATCACGACCTTGAACAACCGTTGTTTCCTTCGAGCTTCTCCACCTGCTCAGAGTCCCAGTCAGCATTATTTCAACACCTCTATATCCAGCAGAACCCCCCAAACACTGACTTCATTAACATGGATCTGAGAGTGTGTGGTGTTGTTGTGGAGGACAGGTGGTGGTCCCTGCTCCACCCCCTCCAGCTCTCTTCAAACTGGGCTAATTGAAGCAGATTTCATGGTCTGTGCTGCGATTATGAGGGAGGAGTCTGTGTGTTCAGAGGCTTTAGATGAGGAGGAGCAGAGCCTTTGTTTTATTATTCATCCTCAGAGAACTTCAGGACATGAACGCAACACAAATGTTGTGAATCCTCCTCATCACACAGACGCTTAGAAACACTGACAACGCATTTGTGTAAATGACTAAAACATTTTTAGTGATGCCACGATATGTTCGCCAGACACCCTGTTGATCGCGCTGAAGAAAACCTGAAAACGTGTCTTTGTTTAAGACAAGTTCTGCACATTTTTTGCAGTAAAGATGTCAGTTTGTGCTCTGATGTATTGTCACCACACAACACGATGTTCCTCTCCAGAAGCTTCGGTACGAACTGGTCATCACAGCGAGAGTGAAGCTGCTGTCCGGCTGACGGAGGTGCGTTTGATGTCACATAGAAGTCGTGTAATTTCCCGTCTCCACCTCCTCTGACATGTTCAGCCTCCACTGAGTGATGTTAAAGACAGAGACAGGCTTTGTTTTCTCTTTACGTCAGCCTCACACTGTCTGTCTGTCCAGCTGTGTGTTCACAAACACACACATGTGGAAGCGTCACACACACCGTCTGCTTTCATGTGCCGTTGATGCAGCCGTCAGGTGGAGGCCTTTTGAAGGTGCGTTTGAAGTTCGCTGTCGTGCGTTCAGAGGCGACACGCAGAGGGATGGGGGAGGTGGATGTAGGGAGGAAAGGTGTGTGTGTGTGTGTGTGTGTGCTGCACCCAAAACAATCTGTGGAGGTGAAAGGAGAAAGTAGCCGATGGCGGCTGCTCCTCTAATCTTGATTAATCCCAGTAATAATCCAGAAGGCGTCAGTTTTGGTGGAGTGGAGGTGGAGTTAATCTCTCCTCCTCCTCCTCCTCCTCCTCCTCCTCCTCCTCCTGAGATGGAGGGAGACGCTTCAGAGGATGAAAGAAGAAAGAAAAAAGCGCTGAGAAGAGGAGATTCCACTCTGGAGTTAAATTTAGAAGACGATCAAAGATCTCAACAACAGTCGGAGCGCTCACACCTTTAATATTTCAGAGCCGCAGCAATGACGGATGAGTCTGTGATTAAAAAGCAAGATATTCAAATTAAAAAGAATGACTGAGAGTGGATCAGAAATGGAAGTGAAGGTTGAGTAGAAATCACTGGATGGTTGTGAATTAAAATACCTGAGAAGAACTCTGATTCATAAAGAGGTTTGTCAAAGGTGAGCCTCACCTGCTCGTCCTGATCTCAGGTTCATACAGCAGGAATAATGTTTCTGTCTCTGTGCTGCAGATAGGATGATATCACTGCCTCCTCTGAGTGTGTGTGTGTGTGTTAGAGTGTGTGTGCCAGGGGAGGCTTTAAAGAGCTTGACAGACAGTGAGGAGGAGGATGAGACTCCACCCTGTTTGTAGAGTCGACTGCAGGCTGGAATACTCGGGCTGGAGTCGGACCGGCTGCTGTCCTGCTGACCTAAATATCAACATGACACAGCGCAGAGTCGTTGTGTTTTCAGCTTCCAGCTTCACGTCTCTGGATGTTTGACAGTTTTATGTACACAAATAAGGAGATCACATCTAACCTGAGTAATCACCTGTCAAACATCAGATATCTAAACACTGTAGAGCAGTTACAGTCTGAAGTCTCAGTATGAAACCAAGAAGTAGAAACATCAAGCACAGTCTGCTTCTGGCTTCTGAAATGTGAGGATTTGCTGCTTTTCTTTGTCAGTTATGAGACTTGACTGGACAAAATAAGACATCTAATACTAATAATCTTTGCTGAATTAGCTGTTAGCACTTCCTGTTAGCAGTGAACTCATGGATGTGCAGACAGCTATCACTGGATCACTGTGAGACTGAAGGAAACTTAAAAAAGTGATGTTTCTAAGGCAAGTTCTGCACATGTAAGAAGTATCTTTTTATTATGGTTTCTGAGTTGATTCTGGGGAATGTTTTGATGATTATTGTCTCATAATGTTTCAGACAATAATTAATCATGAAAATAATCAATAGTTACAGCTCCACTGCTGAAGCTCTGCTACCACCTGCTAGCTGCTAACTTGTTGAAAATGTTGGCATGATCTTCATGAAAAGTTAGCAGAATTAGCTGTTAGCACTTTCTGTTTGAAGTGTAAACATGGATGTGCAGACAGCTATCACTGGATCACTGTGAGACTGAAGGAAACTTAAAAACGTGACTTTTCTAAGGCAAATTCTGCACGTGTGAGGAGAGACTTCTCTCCATGATCTCTGAGAGGATCCTGGGAAGTCTTCATGAGCATCTTTCACATCCTCATCAACATTTAATAAATTAAACAATCAATCCATTAATCATGAGAGGTAGGTTTTGTGGAGAACGTTGTAGACTCCTGATCCAGATCCGTGCCCGGCTCCGCTCCGTGTTTTCCCATCATCCCCCGCTGCTGTGGGTCGCTCGGTGAATGTGTGTGTGTGTGTGTGTGCGGACGGAGGAGCGGAGTGTGTTCAGTGTGAAGCGGAGGAGGATCGGCACCGTGCGGCTGTCAGGGAGCATTAGGGAACCGGAGCAGAGGAGGGCAGAACCGATCCGGATCCTCCGCTCTACCGACCGACATCTGATCCGAGCTGAGGCCGGGGGGAGGCGGAGCAGGCTCGGCTGGCTGCGCGGAGCAGGCTCGGCTGGCTGCGCGGAGCGGAGCGGCGCGGCGCTGCGGGGGATGTGCGCACACAATGGGAGAGGACGCGCTGGCACCGAGCGGGACGCAGCGGAGGAACACTGCTGATGTGTCGGTGAGCCGGTGATGGAGACGCCGGAGCGCTGAGAGTTTCCAGCAGAGAGGAAGCTGCGGGTGCCAGTTTGAATCCGCTGGGATGAACACGGAATGTACTTCCTGCCGTTTGCACGTCTGGATGAAGGAGCAGTCTTCCCGTGCCCCCCCAGCGTTTTCTTCTTCTGCTGTTTGTTTGAGGAAACGTTTCAGATTAATGAGTGTGCAGAAAACAACAGACTGAATCACCTGAGAGAGTCTGTCAGGCTGGAGGTGGAGGTGTAGGTGAGGCTGCAGGACCAGGGGAAGGTGGAGGATGTACCTCCTGGACAGCAGCTGCACTGACAGGATGGAGCGGGGCACTCCTCAGAGGAAGACCGTCTACAGGATCTCCCTCACCTTAGTGAAGAAGGAGAGTCTGCCGGACGAAGACGGCGTCTCAGCCTCCCCCAAGGCGGGCTCGTTCAGGCGGGAGGGCTCGGTGGAGGTGCAGCGCAGCGGGCTGCTGGAGCAGCTGAAGGAGGTGGAGGATGAATCGGAGGAGTTCCCGTCGTCTCACGGCTTCATGAGGAACTTCAGGACATTCAGCACAGGGCAGCTGGAGCTGGGCCGCCTCAAGATCTCCAGGAAACAGCTCCTGCAAAAGGAGGCGAAGGAGAAGAGTCCGGTCACAGACTCTGCAGCGAGGACGCAGAAGGAGGACTCAGAGGAGGCCGCTGTGGAGAACCTGCAGAAGAAGAAGAGGCTCCTGAAGGCGAGGAGCATGGAGGAGCAGAGTCCTGAGCCTCCTCTCAATGGAGACGGGAAGCTGTCTCACTCCAAGAGTAACGGCAAAGCAGCCAAGGCCTCGTCCCCGGAGACGCCTCCTCTGAAGCGTCCTCCCGGCCTCCTGCGCCGCAGCTTCAGCTTCAGACACTGGAGCGGTGGCGAGCTGCTGCGCCTGCGAGCGCTCTCCAAAGACAAACACCACAGCAGCTCCGGATGCATCAGCCGCGACGCCGAGAAGGACGCCGAGGCAGCCGGTGCGACCCCGACGTCACGCCCCCTCGACCCCAACAGGCAGAAGAGCCGGACGCTGGAGGTCGGCGCCGTCCTCAACAAGACGGACTCCATGTCTGAGCTGAGTCGGTGGGAGCGAGCGCGAGGGAACAAGAACCGCACGCTGGACAACAGCGACCTACTGCGGCTGTCCGCAGAGAAGGACGGGTCAGGAGGCTTCCTGCTGAGGGGAGGCGGCGGGCGCTCCAGCGAGCAGCGCCTGGTGCGCTTCTTCAGCGGGATCTTCTCCAGGAGGGACGGAGCGACCACCTCCACCCCGACAGGAAGTCCCAGCTCCACCCGCTCCCTGCAGAGGAGACACAGGAGGGTTCTGTCGCAGTCCAGCACCGAGAGCATGAACGGAGGTGAAGGTAACTACACCTGAGTGACATCACCGCTGCAGGAAGCCCCTCCTTATGGTGGTGCAGTCAGATATCCATGCTGATATGATTGATTGGTTGGTTGATTGATTGACTGACTGATTGATTGAGTCTGCAGTTGAAGGGTTTTTGTTTGACAGAAAAGTCAAGAGTCTGTTTCTGTCTTGTGACCCTCTCAGATGACCTGGTGGCCCCCTGTGGGGTCCCAGACCTCATGTTGTTCAGCCTCAGAGAGAGTGTGTGTGTGTGTGTGTGTGTGTGTGTGTGTGTGTGTGTGTGTGTGTGTGTGTGTGTGTGTGCAGCGGGGGAGAGGATCAGTGTGTGTTTGTTCTGGACAGCAGGGTGATGTTTGGCTGCGCTCGCTGCTGTTTGTCTTTCATTACTCTGAGCTCACGTTTGTTCTCAGACGCAGCCGGAGAGATTCACAAATATAGAACCAGGCAGAACCATCAGAACCAGGCAGAACCATGAAAATATGAAAATATCGTCCTGAAAACAACAAGCGCGTGCACACACACACACAGACACACACAGCAACATCCTCTTTCCATGTGGAAAACATGAGGAGGGAGGAGGTCGAGTCGTTCTGACAGAGTAATCCCAGTCTTTAGTTACACTACTACACTGTGAAAGTACTCGATTACAAGTAGTCCTGCTGAAGTGTACTCTAAACAACACTGTTACTTTTATCAGACTCCCTCCAGGACGAGTCTGTTGTCTGATTCATTCACAGAAAACAAACCTGTCTTTGAGTTTGTACGTGGTATTTTGAGTAAACGATCTACTTCCTGTTTACACCGACACTCGTGTTTCAGGTGTGTCGTGAGGACGGAGATGTTTTTTGTTTGTTAGTTGTTTGTTGGTTTGTGTCGGTGTTCTGATCGCTAGTTTCTGGAGTCGTTAACCTTCCTGAAGTCGTTCTCACATAAAGTTCACGTGAGCTGCAGGTCGACCCGCAGGTTCAGCTGACGGTGGTCCACACTGGAGGTGTGTGGGGGGTCGACGGGCTCAGACTCCACATTGTTGGGATTCCTGAGACCTGGTCCAAGTGTCTGCAGGTCACATCAGCAGTAATGAGGCGGGACGGGTTCAGATCCGAGCTCAGAGTCTGACACCAAGACATGTAGGAGGCCAACACACAGGAACAGCTCACAGTCATCGTTTCCACTCAGAGTGTGAGCCCAGAAAAGAAACGAGCACGCTGTCAGAGAGGAGAGCGAGGAGATGTGGAGGTCACGGTCTAATAACAGAGTCAAGGACAGACGGACGACAGGACGACTCATGTTCACACAGAAAAACAGGAAGTAAACAGAATGATACACGGGTCACATGGACCGGGTCAGCACGGAACCAAGACTGAGGGAAGAGAGGAGGAGGAAACTAAGGAGGGAAGAAGGAGGAAGGAAAGGAAGAGATAATTAGGGAAGAAGGAGGGAATCGAGGAGAGGATGAAGAACAGGACAGAAGAAGGGAGGAAAGGAGGGATTAGAGAGGAGGAAACAAAAAAGAAGGATGAAGCAAAAGGAGGGGACGATGAAGGAGAGGAGGAAGGAGAGATGGATCTGAGAAGACAAGAATATGAGAGAGGGAAGAGAGAAAGGAAGCGAGGAAGGATGGCAGGAAGAGAGGGAATGGGTCAGAAGGAAAGGAGGAAACAAGAGAGGAAGGAAAAGAAGATTAGGAAAGAAGGAGAGAAGAGGGAGGGAAGCAAGGAAAAATGAGAGGAGGGAGGAAACAAGGACATAAAGAAGGAGGTAAACAAGGAGGGAAGGAGAGAGGAGGAGGGTCACCTCTCCATCATCCCTCCATCTTTAAGCTCCCTGCAGCATTTCTCCTCTAACAGGATTTTCTCCCTATTATACCCATTGTATCAGTGTGTGTGTGTGTGTGTGTGTGTGTGTGTGTGTGTGTGTGTGTGTGTGTGTGTGTGGATCTAGTTTATGTATGAAGCAGAGAGGAGGATCAAAGTCGCTCCAATGAAGAAACAGCTTCGCTTCAGCTGGAGGAGCTCCATCCATCTGATGAGAGTGTCTGTATGTGTGTGTGTGCGTGCACGTGTGTGTGCGTGGGTGGGTGTGCATGTGAGTGTGTCTTTGTGTGTGTGTGCGTGTGTGCGTGACATCGAGAAGAAGAAGCAGAGCGTCTTTTTTCTCAGAGAGATAACTGGATGCAAAAGTAGATGCAGTAATTGGCAACTCTGTGTGTGTGTGTGTGTGCGTGCGTGCGTGGGTTGACACACATGTAGTGCACATTACTTCTGCATGGCTGTGGATATAGGTCACACACACACACACACATACCCTCCGCCCTCAATACACACCCATGTCCACACCCTTTCACACACACACATTCCCCTACATTTACTCCCAATGGACACACACACACACACACACACACACACACACACCAGTCGGGTCCATTAAGTCACAGTGAGGTCAGGGTGGGGCTGGCCGGTGTGTGTTTGTGTGATTTGCAGCGACAGCGGTTTCACCGACCGGTCTCAGCATTTCTCAGCTCCGAGGAGCCAGATATGATTATCATTTATTTATTTTTCATTCCAAATTCCTCCACGTTGAAGTGTTAGCATGTAGCCTGCTTACATTTTGTTTGCTAATATGTTGGTATGGAGCTACATACTGCATGTTAGCATGGACACTGCTATCACAAATGCTAGCACAGAACCTGCAATCTCACCTTATCTGTGCTTAAATAGAGTGTTGTGTGTGCTAACACACTAGCATGAAATGTACTCAGTTCTTAGCATGCAATCTGCGATGCATCAATATTATGCTAATATCTTAGCGTAACACACACACACACACACACACACACACACACACATATATATATATATATATATATAATGCTAATGTGTTAGCATAGAGCCTTTTATAAGCATGATTCTATGTGCTAATGTGTTAGCATGAAGGCTGTGATCACTAACACAGTGTGTGACGGTGTGTTATTGTGATGTCTCCTATCAATCAACACGTGTGATGTCATCAGTTATGGTCTTTGCTAATCTGTTAGCATGCTGTGTTTTATGCTAAAGCTCTGCTTGGAACAAATGGGTTTTTTTAGCGTGTTTTGAGTTCCCCTGATGCAGTTTGGTAGAGTGGTCACAGAGGCGAGGAGCCGAGGATTGTGGGATATGAAAGTGGGCCAAGGACTGTCCTGGTTCTGAGTCTCTGGCTGGGACTTTATTTCTGTCCGTCCACCTTAGCGGCTCTGTTCTGACTGGATCGCTACTGCAGGCGGGTCACACCAGTGGAGCATGGTGTCTGTGTGTGTGTGTGTGTTGTGGTTGTGCATAGTGGGTGTGTGTTTTTAGAATAACTGAACCAGAGCTTGAGTTTTTTGGGGGTTTTTTACACCAAACTCCATGAGTAAAACAGCAAATATAACAGGCGTGTTTCTCCGTACAAAACATCACTTGTTCTTTGCTTCATATTTGAATCAGACAGTTAAGTGCTTGTAGGTCAATTACAGTTACACATAGAAAGCCCTCGGGTCAGAAGTGCTCAGACATGTTCAGGGTTATTCAGAAGAATGTGGCAGCAGCAGAACCCGTTACACGTTTTCAGCCCTTGCGAGTGTTTTCAGATTCAGGAAAACATCTAAAATTAGAGAAAAAGTGTTAAATCCCTTGTGCTGGTCTGTCTGATTTTCTCTCCACCACATCACTTACTGCTCTTTGTCTGTCACACACACACACACACACACACACGCACACACACACACACACACACACACACACACACACACACACACACACACACACACACGCACACTCTGGTTCAGCCTTCCTCTGTGCTTATTAGCCGGCTGCTGTGTCGCCCCAGTGGCAGAGGTTGTTCTGGGGTCAAAGAGCATGTGTGTCACCCTCCTCCTCCTCCACACTTCCTCCTCAGACCCAAATTGGACCTTGTGGCAAGTGTGTGTGTGTGTGTGTGTGTGTGTGTGTGGTGTAGAGGGACGTGCTCCCTTATTTGAACAAGCCGTTGGAAGCAGTGAAGTAGCACATTCCACCTTGGAGCAACACACACTCCCTCTGACTGCAGCAGGAGTGTGTGTGAGGTTGAAAGCAGTTTTAAAGGGTTATTCCACCCTTTTTCACAGTGTTCTTTTATACAGAAAGGGTCTTCCTGATGATGTAACTACAGTTTTTATCCTGAAAAATATGGCGTGACCCTAAAATGCTTGTTTTTTGATTGGAGTTTGGTTTGACAGTCGGTCCCCCTGAAAGGCAGCAAGAAGCAAAGGGTTTCTTAATGTTATTACTTCACATACACTTGAATCACACACACAGAAGGAAGAATACAGCAATGTACAACCTCAAAGTGTGTGTGAGTGTGTGTTTGTCCACCCAGCGCTCGCCATACGTCCCATAATCCACCGCTGGCCGGGCGACGGTGGCGTGCCAGAGGAGCGTCCCAGCTATCTGCCCTCCCGCTGCTTTAAAGCTCTTACGTAAGGCTCAAATCCATCGGAGGGCAGAAGACAAGGACACACACACGCACACACACACACACACTCTCACTGAACCCTTTGATACCCAGCATCAGCACCAGAGTGAGCGACCGAGTTAAGTTTTTTAAAATGCACACACGAGATGGCATTAATGCATGATGTAAGCAGGCTGAAACACACACACACACACACAGATGCCCCAGTAGTGTAGCTGTCCTCCTCCGTGTCAGAACCGCTCGTTTGAAGAACAAAGGAGGCTGTAATCAGAGAGGAAGTGCAGCGACGCTGGTGGACGTAAAGAAGCTAATAAACCTGAAATTAACCTGAACGTCCCGGGTGTGTTTACACTGCCAGAGCACCGCCTCCTGTCAGCTGATCGTTGCTCTGCAGCTTTGTTCAGCGTCGACACAAAATAAGCGAACAGCGAACTGCCGCACAGTCCAGAACCAACACTGGTACCGACACGGTCAATATGGAGAGACAAACATGGTTTCTCACCAGTTTGTTCGACGTTTTGGAACTGAAATGCGTCTCTTCAGTCACCGATTAACCAGTTAATCAGATATTTGTGTAAATGTTGGTTGAACTAATGATATGTGGAAGATTCTGATGACTGTTTCACTCCAGTTTACTTCAGGCTGTAATCCTGGTTAGATAATCGATTGATCCTTTCAGTCATATTTGAGCAGAGGTATCAAACATCTGCTGGTTCTGTTTTCCTCCTGTGATTTGGTGTTTGTGAAATGAAAGAATTGTTTTGCTCACTCAGACGACTGCCACTGGATCACTGTGAGGCCGAAGGAAACTTAAAAACGTGACGTTTCCAAGACAAGTTCTGCACATGTGAGGAGCGTCTTTGTAATCGTACATCGTCTCTGCGTTTCCTTTATTTCCCTCAGCAGGACGAACACACTCGTCTCTCCGAGTCTCTAAATACACAGAGTGTGAAGATGAGTCAGTGAGTCTGCAGACGTGTTCGGTGTGAAGGAAGTGTTGAGCTGAGAGTCGTCCTGTAACCTCCACTAAAAATGAACTGTGTGTAAGACACAGACTCACCTGATCCTGAGTGATGTCGCCACACACACACACACACACACACACACACACACACACACACACACACACACACACACAGGTCAGTGAAACCCGGTCTAGGTTACAGATTCCCTCTAACTCGTCTCTACACGACTCCTGGACAGACAGATAAGCTCTCTGATTAAATGGACACCTAATCGCTCCGCAGCGGGAAACCTGTGTGTAAGTGTGTGTGTGAGTTTAGAGAGAGTGTGTGTGTGTGTGTGTGAGTTTAGAGAGAGTGTGTGTGTGTGTGAGAGAGTGAGAGTTTAGAGTGTGTTTGTGTGTGGATGATGAACCAGTTAGTAGCTGGTGGCGTGACGGTGGTTTATTTGATTTGTGATGAGGATGAAAGTATCCGGCCTGCTGCCAACCAACTGTGTGTGTGTGTGTGTGTGTGTGTGTGTGTGTGTGTGTGTGTGTGTGTGTGTGTGTGTGTGTGTGTGTGTGTGTGTGTGTGTGTGTGTGTGTGTGTGTGGTACAGAGTGGGGGGATGGTTCAGCCGGACTGATTAAAAGGCTGATATTTAGGTCACTCAGTGTGTGTGTGTGTTAAGCTTGTGATAGTGCGTGTTGGAATGTGTGTGTTTGACACCTCAAATATGAGCACTTACTGATACTTGTGATTGATCTATGACTTGAGTATTGATGACTGATCAGAGGCTGACAGATTTTCAACAGCGTGAATCATCAGTACTGTTAAATATGCTTCTAAAGACATATTATCTGATATTGTATCCTTAGTTTTCTTCTTTATTATTCACCAAATTAAAGAACATTTTCATAAAAACGTATTATAATTCTGTTCAGATAAACAGAATAAAGTGTAGATTAGAAGTTAAAGACGGGCTCAGTGTCTGACAGCTCAGAACCAGATGATCCAGATGGATCACACAGAACACAGTCACATCACGGTGGTCCAGCGGTTCACATTAACAAGTGTGGAAGAGTCAGAGTAATTAATTCAGTATGTAATTAGTCATCCGTCTGCAGCAGAGCGTGACTGATGCTGCAGTATCTTCTCGTCTCTCCACCAGCTGCTCGTCAGGTCCAGTTCCACTGAACGGGTCCGTTTGACTGTTTCTGTTTGAGGGTGTTTGACTCTGAGAGGTTGATGAACTTGTGGTCAGACCAGCATCAGATAAAAAGAGTCGGTTTGTGTTTTGCATAATGTCTGATCGGGCTGAGCAGGTGATGTCATCCTGCCGCCTGCAGCGGTCCAACATCTGGATCTGAGTCTGGGTCTCGTTTGTTTGGTGCCACAGTGAATTAAAGACTGTTCACATCCAGCTGTCTGCTGTAGGTCCACTTCAGCTGAGTTTCAGTCAGTCGCTTTCTGACAGGAGAAGATGAGACGGCTCTAAAAACTACATTACCCATGAGCCTCTGTGCTGTTGCTGTGGTGAGGAACGACTCTCACAAGGCTTTTGTTTTTTTACAGTTGGAAACAAAACGTGTCTAAAAGTCACTGAGTTCATCTGACATGGATGAAATGGAAAGCTCTGCGATTGGTTGTTTGTGACAGAAATGCATCCTGGGAGTCGTAGTTGTCTGTCAGAGAACCAGATGCTTTTGAACGATTGTTTTCCTCATCAGTAAATCTGCTGCTGATCGTTACAGCGTTTTTAACTCAGCTGTTCATCTTCAGCTCTGTGACGCCGTCTTGAACCCAGTTCTGCTGTTTCTGACCCGTTCATGCTCTTCCTCCTCCTCCTCCTCCTCTTCCTCTCGATCCTCTTCACACACAAGCAGCTTCTTTCTCTCGCACCTGCTGCAGTCCGATCACTGAGGCTCGTTTCACTCGAGGCCTCGCCGCCTCTCGCTGCCAGCAGCTCTGGTATCTTCATGGAGGAAGAGAGGAGGAGGAGGAGGAGGAGGAGGAGGAGGAGGAGCCCGGCGTCCCTTCACCTCCCGTGGCCTCGGGAACAGCTGGGCCTCCTGCGAGCGCTCCACACAAGGCCCGCTGTTGTCCGTGAGGTGGGAAAACCGGAGCGCCGCAGTTCATCATGTATCCGGGATTACAGCGATGTTCCGGCTGATGGAAACGCTGTGGAGGCGACGATGATCTGAACCGCAGCCAGAGATCCCGTCACAGCTGTCGGACTCGCTGGTCGACTTGATTCTGATGTATTCGGACTTTAAAATGTGGCGAAGTCCAACAAAATGAGACGCTGTAGTCTTGGAGAGAACATCTTCTCTCCCCGTCCAATCACAGCAAGGCCTCTCTGTCTGAGCTCGTCCACGGTTGGTCGCCTGCCTTCCTCTTCTTGCTCCCACTTCCTGGTTCCCCCTCAGGCAGCAGCACGATGATTATTATTGATTCTCTCAGTTAACTTCAGGATATTTGAGACAGAAGCATCAAACATAGCAAATAAACCCAGCCGAGGCCCGTTGAAGAGGCTGGTTCTGGTTGTGGTGGATCCACATCTCTGATACCAACCTAAATAAACCAGATGAAACAGATAAACAGGGCTCAGCTCCAGTACAGCCGCTCGGTTCTGTTGTTTCTGGGCTGGACCGGCTCCTCTCTAACCTTTAGTCCTCCAGAACACAGTGGAAACGCTGAGTGTGCTGCATTCTTGGACCCGGTTTGTTTGGCTGTCTGGTGCCCACGAGCCCACCAACGCTCGTAAACACAACTCACAGCGGCTGACTCACTGCTGTGTTTACAGACAGAGTGTCGACACTCTCACCGGCTCTTCTTCTGTGGTGCTGGCTCCACTTACAACACACACACACTCACACACACACACACACACACACACACACACACACAGTGCTGCAGGCTGGCAGGTCTGAATGGATGATCTTTGGTGCTTTAATGGCACTATTGTCTTAACACACACACACACACACAGTGAGTGGGATGCTGGGTGGAGCGTGGCTGTTAGTTCCCTCAGGGCAGGGTGTGTGTGCGTGTGTGTGTGTGTGTGTGTGTGTGTGTGTGTGTGTGTGTGTTGGGGGTTAACCCGTCGTCTGACTGTGACAAATCAGAGCAGCGCCGCCTCATCAGTCACACGTGGCGTCATATTATCTCAGCCTTTCGCCCTTCACCCCCTTTTTCTGCCTCTTCGTCTCACATCATGTCACACATCAGCTTCTTCTTCTTCTTCTTCTTCTTCTTCTTCTTCTTCTTCTTCTTCTTCTTCTTCTTCTTCTTCTTCTTCTTCTTCTTCTGTTTATCACATAAACTCAGTATGTCTCCATGTCTCTCCTCCTCTGTCAGCTGAATATCTTTGAGTTGAGGACACGTCATAGACATGGAAATAATTAATTAAATCATTAGTTGTTTAGCTCTTGAACTCTGGGTAATCGAGTACTTTCAGTCTCCTGTTAGCTTTGTTGTTGTTTGTTTGCGTTCGTCGTATGAATAAAGGTTCACCTGATGAGTTTTGAAATACCTGCTGATGACATCACCAGGCCGCTCTGAGCTGTCAGACGTGTCAATAAAGCTTGTTTTGAATCTGAAACCTGTCAGTCAGGTGCTGACAGCTGTTCACTGTGTGTGTGTGTGTGTGTGTGTGTGTGTGTGTGTGTGTGTGTTCCATTCATCACCGTTAATTAAACCTGTTGGACAGGTAACGACACACACACAGTTACACCTGCTGTCTGTTGGACATCAACACACACCTTGTTTCTGCCGGTGCGTCAGAACACACAATGTCCTGTTTGTGTTTAAAACAGGAAGTTAATGTACAGAACAAATGTTGTGTCGAGAACACAGTGAACAGGTAAACAGGTGTGTTGTGCTACATGTAGCATTAGCTGCAGGAACACGGAGGTTTGGTGCTAACCTGCTGGTCCAAACCAGCAGAACCAGGAGACAGTGCAGAGAAATAACCTGCAGAATAAACGTTTTTACAAGAAACTTTTAACGGTAACGAGACAGTTTTAGTTTAACACTGATGCGTCTGTATGACCCACGTAAACAGACACGACCGTCAGATTTTTATCTCAACTGTCAAACATCTCAAGCATCTCAAACATGAAGATGTTCTGTTTGTCTTTGTCTGTAATGATTGTGAATCATTTGGACTGTTTCTTACACAGCAAACAGATTAAATAGCTCCACTCTTAATAGATTCTGACAGAAATCAACTGGATCGAACCAGAACAGGAGGAAAGTGTGAGCGAATGACGGAGAAGCAAAGATCCTGATGTGAATCTGTGTAGAAATAAAAACTTTGATCAGTTTCTTTCTTCACATTAAGAGACAACAGAAGAACAGCAGAGAATCTTACAGAGAGGAAACGGCTTCATTCTTCATGGTTAGATGAAGAAGAAGACAGTTTCATAAGAGACGCTGCCGCCCGGACACATCCCTCATCTTCTTTAATATCCTCGCTGTGTGTGTGTGTGTGTGTGTGTGTGTGTGTGTGCATTAGTTACTGCAGGGCTGATGATGACTGCCCCACAGACACTTTGACTTCTTCTCATTTCTCCTAATTGCCTCCATGTTTCCTCACCTGAGGATTCACGGAGCGCTGTGAGGAAAACCAGGAGACGTGTTTTTATAGAAACGAGACGTTCTTTCCTCTGCAGACCCCGAGACGATTTGAAAAGATGCCGTCTGCCTTTAACACTTTCAGCTGAGCAGCTACAGTGAAGACTTCATGTTGTCGTCAGTAGTTTCAACCTGTCACGCCATCAGTTTGTCATGGAGTCACATTCCTGAGGCGTCACCTGGCGCTGGAGGAGGCGTGTGTGTCATCTCTACATGGATTATTATCTTCAGAGCGACACACTGATCAGGCGTCAGCTGACGTGGTGCTCAGTCCTCACAAACACTCACATTATGTTGATGTGAACATTTTCTCCATCAATCATAGAGCGTAAATCAAGCGCACCTTTAACAGCAGACTCCTGATGAACTCCTCCTCCGTCAGATATCTGTCAGCAGTGTTTGATGTCACAGCAGGAGGTGGTGTAACGTTGTGATGTCACTCTGACACGTCTGTCTGCTGTAACTGTAACTCTCCTGTGTCTGACTTCTTAGATGGACAGATGATTGTGTGATCATTACTAAGACTTTTGATGTTATCAGGATACTTTAAGACATTACAAAGAAACTTGTTATTCTTCTTCTTAAGGTTTGTTTATTTATAGAAACTACATTTTTCCTCGGTCTGTGTTTGAAGCTCGTTCAGTCGTCGAGGCGTGTCGTCTCCAGGTGAGCCGTGTCGTTACAGCGCAGACGAGTCACCTGTTGCTCGTGTTTACCTGCTAAGATTAGTCTGAACCGGTTTCAGGACGCCCACAGTGCACTCTGGGATTCCCAGCATGCCTCAGGACACACACGTCTGTTGTTTCCAAGGCGGTAGAAATGCCTGTGATGTCATCATGATGTCAGTCAGAGACGCCACTGTTTTCTTTCAGCGTGGTTGTGAAAGATGAGTCTGTCCTCTGGGTCAGAGCCTCAGTTACATTCTGGTGGTAACCCAACTGTACTGGTTCTGTCTGATCCGGTTTGACTCCCTGTTGATGGATGTTTGTAGCGGTTTCATCTGAGCGTGCGAGCTGAGACCTCGTCATCATCCTCTCTGTGATGAGCTGATGACAGTTTGGTGGATGTGACACACCTCAGACCCGGTTCCGTCTGAGTCCAGCAGTCACCTGGCTCAGAACAACGCACGCTATCGGACGTCGGCTGCTGTAAACGGCGGGAGATGAAGCAGCTCCAGCCTCCTGTTCCGGGGCGGAGAGGTCGATCCGGGCCGAGCCCCGCGGGGTGTCGCCGTGTGTTTGGCACCGATGTGCCGTAATTAACCAGCAGCTACCAGCCAACTGAGGCCCGGTTTGGCAGCGGCTGCTAACCAGAATCTGTGGGCAGGAGGCAGCCGGCGGTCACGCAGAGGTCCGCTCTGACTCAAAGTCTCAATCAAGTTTTATTTTACATCCAGCTGCTCTGCGGCTGCTGGGTTCTATTTTTTACACCACATCTCTAACGTGATCATGTCTGAAGACTTCAGCAGTACTTAAAGGTTCATTTAGAGGTTTTGAGTCCAAACGATCTGCCCGGTACTTTCTGTTTCACAGCCTGGATGAGCACGAGGACTGAGAAGTAAACAGGAAGGGAAACTAAATCAGAGCACAAATGATCAACAATCAAACTTTTTATGCAAAAATGGTTGAAAATCTGTCCAGTAAACCTTCATTAACAGATATTTAGAGGTTTGAAGTCGTGAATGACGCTCAGTAAGACAAGCTGCTCAGTTTTCTGACCAAACAACTGATCATTAATTATCGCTGCATGGAACAAAGACTACGTAGAACCAGCTGAGGAAAAATGATGCCTGCAGACTCACACCACACATTTATTTAACGAGGCAATGGTCTGATGCCAGCTCCGAAATCTGAACGTTTTTCATCTGAATAATGTGTGTGTGTGTGTGTGTGTGTGTGTGTGTGTGTGTGTGTGTGTGTGTTGGCCTGCTGCCATCTGTTCTTTATTGTCTGCTCCTCTGTCTTCGTCTTTTATTTCCTCCGTCTCCTCCATTTGTGTCGGGGTGGATCTTTGATGCTCAGTCACTCTCCTCTCTCACCTCCTCATCTCTCTCCTCTCTCACCTCCTCATCTCTCTCCTCTCTCACCTCCTCATCTCTCTCCTCTCTCACCTCCTCGTCTCTCTCCTCTCTCACCTCCTCGTCTCTCTCCTCTCTCACCTCCTCGTCTCTCTCCTCTCTCACCTCCTCGTCTCTCTCCTCTCTCACCTCCTCATCTCTCTCCTCTCTCACCTCCTCATCTCTCTCCTCTCTCACCTCCTCATCTCTCTCCTCTCTCACCTCCTCGTCACTCTCCTCTCTCACCTCCTCATCTCTCTCCTCTCTCACCTCCTCGTCTCTCTCCTCTCTCACCTCCTCATCTCTCTCCTCTCTCACCTCCTCCTCTCTCTCCTCTCTCACCTCCTCATCTCTCTCCTCTCTCACTTCCTCATCTCTCTCCTCTCTCACCTCCTCGTCACTCTCGTCTCTTTGATTCGCTCTCATCCATCCGTCCGTCTCCTCCCGTCCTCTCTCCAGATGTTGTTGTATCTCCACCCGTCTGGGATGTATTTAATATCAACAGTGTCTTGTGTCCTTCAGACGGCAGCATCATGGCCTCCTGGTGACGATCAGAGCTTCGACTCCTCCTCGTCAGTCGTGTCCACACTTGAGTTTTACCTCAGACATTCCTGTGACGTTTTCCTCCAGCACTTCTGTCAGGATCACACTTGTAGTTTGAGCCGAAATATTTCAACAACTTTTACATAAAATGTGATAAAAATGTGGTTCAGACGTTCATGTTCCCCAGAGGTTGGTCCCTCCTGGTGGAGGCTCTCCTGGTGGAGGCTCTCCTGGTGGATATTCTCCTGGTGGAGGCTCTCCTGGTGGAGGTTCTCCTGGTGGAGGTTCTCCTGGTGGAGGTTCTCCTGGTGGATATTCTCCTGGTGGAGGCTCTCCTGGTGGAGGCTCTCCTGGTGGATATTCTCCTGGTGGAGGTTCTCCTGGTGGAGGCTCTCCTGGTGGATATTCTCCTGGTGGATATTCTCCTGGTGGAGGCTCTCCTGGTGGAGGCTCTCCTGGTGGAGGCTCTCCTGGTGGAGGTTCTCCTGGTGGATATTCTCCTGGTGGAGGCTCTCCTGGTGGAGGCTCTCCTGGTGGAGGTTCTCCTGGTGGAGGTTCTCCTGGTGGAGGTTCTCCTGGTGTTTCTGTGGCCCCGGCACATGTCAGGACTGGCTATAAATAAAGTTTTGCTCTTTTTATTCATCTGGTCTGTTGACTCCAGAGTTTTGAGTGTTTGGCTGACTGGAGCCAGCAACACTTCCACGAGGATCAACATTCCTGAATCAGCTCGTTTATCTCCGGCTGTCCTGCTCCTCCAGTCCTTTCTGGACTCCTCATGGTGGATCGCTGCCATTTTTCTGGTATTTCATCTATAAATAGTCAGTTTTGAGGCCGAGTTTCAGTCGTACCTGCTGCGTTCCAGGTGACTGGTCCGTGTGTTTGACAGGACTTTAAACAACCGTCTGAACTCCGTTTACATCCCACTGCAGATAAAAACACATATCAGATATTCGAGGGTTCTTCTTATCGAGAGCAACGCTGTTTCCTCTCTCTATAAACACCTTCCACCCTGAACCACACGAGGAAGACATCAGAGTCGAGGATAAAATGTCCTCCTACAGGTTCAACTTAGGTTTAAAATACACAGCAGAGACCGTGGAAATGTAAGAAGTGAGCGAGGAAATGAAAGTCAGTCGTGTCAGTCCTGGATTTCATTTGCGTCCTTTGATCTTCATCTCATTTCATCCCTCACTTCCTCTCCCGTCTCCTTCCATTGTGTTTGACCCATGATGCTCCGCTGGCATCCACATGTCTGACAGCAGAGTACCATCAGACCCGGTTGAGGCAGATTCTGGGTCAGTCAGACCTTCAGTTATCGTGTTTGTTCCTGTTGTGTCTCGCCCGTCGGCTCTCTGTCCTCCAGCTGCCGTCACGTAAACACTCCGTCTTTGTGTGGCCCTTCAAAAACCCAAATACTGTCGCTCAGTCCGCCTGGATCCTGCAGGCTGAAGGAAGAAATGTGATTATTTATTAATGCTTTCTTTAGCTGGTTTATCATCACTGATTATTGATTTGAGTCGAGCCGTTTGACTGTCAGACTTCAGTGTTGATTTCCTTATTTTCAGTGGGTTAGTAAGTGTTGACAAACCTTCAAGCACATTGAGTTATTTTTAGAACTGAGCGTCTTCGAGATGTCGCCGATCTGAACACGATCATGATCATCACTTGGTTTCGTTTGACTGTCTTGAAGGTCTGAATTTCTGCGCTGTTAAGAGTTTAAGGACGTCAAGTTCTTCCAGTTCTTTAAGATTTTGGTTCAGTGGTCTTCAGGTTTTGTTGTTGATGTTGAAAATCTTTTTTTTTTCTTTATCGGGAGTTTTAGTTTGTCTCTGGATCTTCAGGTTCAGGATCTTGGTTTGTTTTTGTGGTCAAAGGTCTTGAAGGTTTTAGGGTTATTTATATTGTAGATCACAGACCTCCAGATCTTTTCAGTTTCCATTTGATGGTCTTTGGATCTTTTGGTTTAAGGTTAAGACTTGGTTTCTTTTGGTTTCTGCTAAAGATGTTGTTCATACAAATTGGACCGTTTTACAGATGTCGGGTTCTTCTGGTTGAGGCTGATCATAAATCTCTTTATTTTGGTTTTAAGGTCTCTGATTCTTTAAGTATTTGACAAACTCGTCTAATGTGAATCCATCAGCAGATTTTGGGTGATCGTGTCCCGACACTGTCGCTGAACGCCACCTCGAACGCTGAGAAGAAACCACGACTCTCGTTTCACACGTTCTCATCTCTGAGGGAGAACCCAGCGTAAAAATAGAAAGAAAGCAGCGAAATGAAAGAGAATTAATGACGGAGATTATTCTGGAGAGCGCCGCGAGTCCTGACGCTTCACTTTGAAGGCCTCCTCCGTGGTGTTTCACTCTCTTTTCTTGTCTCTGCTCTCTGGATGAAGGGAAGGATGGAGGAGTGTTTTCAGTCCCATGGCGCTCGCTCTCATTTTCAAGCTTTTCCTCCCTGAGCGACGACAAAGTGGAGGAGCTCTCCATCCTGTTTCTCTTCATCCATCTGTTTCTCTCCATCTGTTTTCCTCCTGCCTCTAACGTCTCTCTTCTTCTGCTCATCTTCTTCCCACCTGTCACTTTTCTTTTCCTCATTTTTCTTTATTAGGGTTTTTTTATGAAGTGTGATTGGACATTTTGTTCGAACACCTTCCAGCAACACAACATGACGAATGTGACACTCGGATCAGTCCGTCAGTCCGCCGTCCTTCTTCCTCTTCCTC